>NC_135411.1:47988535-48261035 GCF_051991245.1 Festucalex cinctus
TTAACACAGCATTTTTCTGTGAATATTTATTTGAATGGAAATCCATCCCATGACTTCTATAATGCCAATTTTTGCTAGCTTGTCAATGTGCTTTTCCATCATATGCTAGTAATAAGATGGTGATGTTTTCAAAATGTGAAAAACAGTCCTTTTTTTTTCCTTTTTTTTTTTTTTTTTTACATTTTTGTTTTTGGGATGAAACTGAATGCAGACATCCCAAAGGCTTAAAAAAAAAAGAAAAAAAAGTGCGTAATTCTTTTCATTGTGCGTTTAGGTTTACAGAAAACTCCAACTAGGATGTCAATAAACTTGTGACCGGGGAAGAAGAGAACATTAAGCTCACATCAAGAGAAATATTGTATTCATCACCAACATCACTGAATTACACTTACCAACTGGGATGTGGATCTGTTTTTGCGTAATGCATGCAACGAGCACATGACCAGACACAAATACTTACGCTGATCATGCTTTTAGCTAATGCTGATCTCTGGTAACACTGCAGTTCTGCTTACCTTAAGACTTTGACTCAGGAGGACCCCGACCCTCGCTAAAAAGTGCACATTTTTAACGAGCCTCACTGCCAAGTCATGGGCAGAGAAATGTGGTATGGGCGCAGTAGCATGTAAATTAGTGGAATCATGTCGACACAATTCAGAAGTGTTCACTCATAGTCACGTTTTCAAAAATAGGAAGCTATCAAAAGGTTTACTCGGTTGTTTAAATTCACACTTCATGGGTAGGCAGCCACATGAGATCCAACTGTTTGTATGCTGTACAAGCAATTTAATGGAAAAAAAAAATCCACAATAACTCTCTTTAAGGTTCTTAAACAGTAATTGACATACAAACAGTTCACCTGCTTGGCGCTACTCAGAAGTCATCTTGGGTGACGATGAGCTCCACGTCAAATGGTTTTCTTTTTAATCATCATAAAAGGTGTCATTCTAGTCTGTGAACATTTACAGTCTGTACTGTCAAAACAATCATGTTGCTGCTCTCAGTGATACTTTCTCAAGACAATGCAGCTTTTTTTTTTGTTGCTTTTTTTTTTAAGATTGATGATGAAGGGCTAATCATACGGGTTTACAAATTTTTAATCTGGATTAGGAACCCAGGCAAGTATTTCCAGAGTGTTTCGTTTTGCATTTCTATCGTCAAATTTTTCTCTATGACCGTAGTTAGCTGTATCATCAAGATTTATTGGTGAGGAACTGAGCTGTGATGTTCTCAGACAAAAATCAGTGTGTGCTTGCATCTGTGCATGCTTACTCATCACTATATTTTGCAACAAACACACTAATCTTTCCATTTTATCTCCCTCTTGTTCCCCAAAAATGCAAATCCAGCCTTGTGTAAATGAGTCAGCAGACATACCAGTTGAAGTTAGAGCGATCCTTTAAAACAGCAAAGATACTTTGGAGAAAATCTTTATGCAACTTGTACAACCTCCCTGTTTTTTTTCTCCTTATTGAAAATAACTGATGGAATGTTAACTAAAATGCCCTGCGATTGGCTGGCAACCAGTCCAGGGTGTGCCCCGCCTGCTGCCCAGAGCCAGCTGAGATAGGCGCCAGCACCCCCCGCAACCCTTGTGAGGAATAAGCGGTCAAGAAAATGGATGGATGGATGGATGGATGTTAACTAAAAGATGGTTCCCACCCATGTCCAACAGGCATTATAATGGGACTGTGGATTAACACTGCACTGCAGTCTTATTTAAGACTTTCCTGACAGGGCTGAATGTGAAAAAGATGGCCAGATCAACTTCTTGGATATTTAATCCGTCCGCGCTTGTTCCGCCTTGAGGCATGCATGCGTTTTGGATGCAAGTCAGCGAGCAGAGTCTTTCATAGCTGCTAAGAGGAAGTCATCCATGATTTAAGAGCCGTAGCCGATGTCGAAGAATTGAGGTCAAAACAATTTTTGCCTATAAACTTGTCAGAGGAGTCGTTTGGGAAATGTGGCGTAAAATTATGAATTAAACATAGCAAAGCGAGTCTTTGATTTTAATAGTTCGATAGCAAACATTGTGGTATCTCTTAGGGGTTAATTGTTCTTTTGAGATGATTTTTTACAAATGCATGTTACTTGGTAATGTTCAATAATAATAATAATAATACACATTTTCTATGGTGTTGTTTTTTCAGTAAATCCTGCTGGGAATAAATGCACTTAAAAATATTTTCAATTCCTCACTAATTTTCTGTCTCCTGATGCTGAACTGTATGCTAATTTTTCTCATAACAGACTATAATAGATACTGAATTAGGGACGGTTGAGTACTGCGTACTCAGCCTTATTTCAAAGTATGGGTACTCGCGTTGGCGGCTGATACCAGCATCGACTGCCATCTTGTGGCCATTTTATGATCAATAACTAGGAATTAGAAGAATAGAAAATTCCCATTAATTTCATGCGATTTCAAGGAAAAATGCTATTTTGTGGATAGATAGGTCTTTCTTTAAAATGATCTGTCATTGTATTTTTGGGGAAATTTTATGGAGCAAGTATTAGTGGCATTAGTACTTTATCGAATACTCAAGAGTTGAGTACTCGTACTGGTATTGATCCGAAAATAAGTTACTGTAGGCTATAATAAATTACTAGTACTATGGCGAGTACAAATTTTCATCTAATTAATTACAGGATTTTGAATGAATTCATCTAATTAATTAATATATTTTAATCTCATATCTGCTAAAGGTCCCCAAATAAAGAAATTGAATTCTAGGACATACAACCATCTTTGTTCTTTTTATAAATAATCTTTCGTTTACCCACTAGCACTACCAGAATTGTAAAACAACCACATCTCCCAGCTTCAGAGTTTTGATTTTTTTTTTTTTTATTTTTTTTATCGCATTCCACTCCAGCATGCCCGGATTTAGAAGAATAATTACCCAGTTTTGCACAGGGCTTTGTATTAAATAAGAGTAATTTGTCCCCAAAGCAGATGTGTGACCAGGAAACAGGTGAGTCGGACCAAATTTTGTCATAATCCCACGTCTCATACGGGCTTTCAATAGTTTCAAATTGTCGCCAATACATCTCCGTAACCCTCCTCCACCCTTCAGCCGTTAACGTGCTTAAATAGCGGCGATTCGCCCGCTAACTTTCTTCGTGTATGGTGTTTCTATACAGTCCGCCATGTTTTCTGCCACACAGCCATCCGCGCATGCTCTCAAAAATTTCAACAGAGGATCCTCCTATATTCATGAGAGGGGAAAACTGATACGGCTATTTGTAGTGCAGAAAATTTTCAATCATTAGATAGCAGCCATGTCATTGTTGTCTTCAATGGGTTTATTTATTTGTCCTGAGAACAGACTGTCAAACTTCGAGTGCCAACATGAATGCTGTTGCTTTTTATCGGTAGTCTTCTCACAGACAAGTTGGCCGTCTGTACATAAACGTTATCTTTCGGTCGAGAAAACTCTGAATATAAATAGTAAAAAGAAATAAAAGAATCCATAACTTGAATTCACTAAATATACATCATGTCAAAAATAGCATGTAATACCAATAGTAAAGTAACAGAACATTCTGTAAAACAGAATATCAACCTTCAACATACTTTAAATGTAAAGTGCACAAATGAGTGTTAACTGGAAAATAGCCCCATCGTCACCCTAACATACAGTACAATGTTCCTGCACATACTGTACCTGTGTTATATCTGCAAATATTGTTTTATTGTGACTGACTAGACTAAAAAAATGTACACAAAAAACTTAAAATATTAGTTAATTCTGTGAGATTCTAAAAAAACAACAACAACAACAAAAAAACTATACAGTCACAGTTATGTTACAACTGGTCTGTGATCATATTGCCATTTAATAATACATCTGAATAAAATAACAAAACCAAGCGACCCACTGGTTTTGATATTGAAGCCATTGGCACATTTTAATTTTCAAGCCATTTGTGTCTCTATTCAGATAACACTGTGGGATGCTTGGTAGATATCTTTGGTAGCAAACCACTCCACAACTTCCCACTCACATTGTGTGACATTGATTGGATGTTTAAAATTGGCCAACTAGGAATAATGAACATTTGCACTTGCAGAATGTCTGTTTGTGCAAAAACACACAATATATTTCTGCATAAAAAGTCTTTGTGAAGCATGTAACAATTTTCAATTCTGTATGTAACAACATGTTTACATTTCATTATAATTCTCCTTAACAGGGACAACAATGGTGAAATTCTAAAGAGCCCGATGACTGACAGGGGCCTAGAAAATTAGATTTTCAATTTGCAGCATTAACTTAGAGAGAACCAAAGTGATTTTTTTTTTTTTTTTTTTTTTAACAGAGCCCCACTCCCTGGTGCCGCCTCTTCTCCCACATGAATAATTAACCTTGATTGACTTTTATTATAAAAAAAGAACAGTGGTCCTTCCCCATCTTTTCCCCCCCTAGTAGGGATTAGTAAGCATATTATTTTTTTTTATTTTTATTTTTTTTGGTGGACCGACATCCATTCGACATTGATGACAAGGGAGGAGCTGACGATCGGAAACTAATTTGCAAGCGGGGGGTGGAGTGCTGACATACATTCCCGATCTGGGCGTATAATGCTTCTCTACAAAAGAATATATTTTTTCCCAATCTAACTGGAGGTTGGGACGAGTCACCCAAGTCATTCATTCACACTTTCCTTTACAACTGAGCCATTTAAATACCTGTACTAATAATACCTGATAAGAAGTTCAAACACACAAAGACTGTGATCATTCACCCAACCTGAACTTGCCCTGGGTTGTCGTGGATATAAGTAATGTTTGTCTATCCACGCTCAGCAAGTAAATAATGGCCTTATCATAATACATAAAACTGTAAATGTGAGATGAACACGCAGCCACCATGGCCCCAGGTCTCATTACATGTACTTAGACATTTAAGTTAAGCTAGTAGCACATGAGTGCATCATTTTCTACCCTAAGCTTATCTGTAGCATGATGTAACACGAGTTGAAAGATCACAGTGTACCAAGATAGGTCTGGAACTGATACAATACTCTTGAGAATATTGTTTTCTCGTATTGTCACTGACTTGTTCTGGAGCAATTGAAAATGACTCTTAGGTGTGTCGTCTTGTCGCTGAACTGTCTGGCTTAACCAGTCAGACAACATGAGGGAAAAGCATGTCGAGCGGCAGTCCATCTGAAAGTTCATCAAGTTACCAAACTGTCAGTTAGTACTTCCTTGTGGTCAAACAAAAGTAGCTCTTAGCTGTATTCAAAAGTGTCCTTTGTTAGTTTCCCGAGTGAACATAAAATGACCGTCGTTCTGCGGAAATAAAGTTGGCATCGTGATACTCCGGCTTTCTGCCACGTCGCCAAAACATGCTTGGATAATTGAAGACTGTAATTGCACATAGGTGTGAACGTGACTAGGAATGCTGTTATGTGATTATCTACAGTATCTATCTAAGGTGTACCTTAGCTCTTGTCAAAAGCCTGCTAAGCTACCTGTGACCCTAATGAGGACAAGCGGCCTAGAAGATGGATGTCGCTCTGCTTTCTTAGTTGTCCATCCTGCCAAATGTGACATGGAATTAAACTTAGTTGTTCTTACTAAGATGCCTTTCTAAGAATGACAAGAAATCCTTTGAGGTTCAGTTGTGAATGAAGGCAAGTTGTTGCTTTAGAGGAGGATGTTGGTGTTGCAACTGTCCAGCTCTTGGCATGTCGTTCTCTCGTTGAGAATTTCATTAGAGGAAGTCTTTTATTTGTACAGCTTCTCATGAAGGCGGTCGCCCCAAAGATTCTTTGCGAAAAGACAATAAATAGTCAAAGACCTGTGAAGTGCTGCGAGCCGCTTTCCTTTCTGTTTGGCTCACTGGGGCTGAGATGGGACGAGTGGGTGTGGCTGTGCCTTTAAGCTGCAGCAAAAAGCAGAGGAGATGTAACACTTCTCAGAAATGTCGTGCCAACTGAGCAAAGATCATTGGTGCAAATTAAGGAGAAATTTATTATCATTTTTATTGTATTTATATTTTTTGAATCTAATGTCTGAATTAAGTCAAAATATTGCATTCAGTGTGTTGAACCGACTATATGTCAACACTGAATTAAAAAGCTGTGGAATGGAATGCCAAGAAATGTGACATCATCAATCTTCAAACAATTCATAAGGGTGTGCTTGTATGTTTCATTAAGCTTTTACTGTATCTCCTTGCTCAATTATAAATAATCATAGTTACATGTCTCAATGTATCTATGGTCTGCTAGTGCATACTGCACCAAGTTATGTAAGTTATTGACAGTAAAGAAATATCTGATATTGTGCCAAAAAAAAAGAAAAAAAAAAAAAAAGACCTGCACAATCAAATTTGTACCCAAGCTCTTGGAATGTACTACATTCCAAAACACAGTATACATTTATGATACTGTGCTGTCAACTTGCAGAAATATTCCTGAACTGGACCTTTTTAACCCATTGTGGACACCAGATCAACACACAAGTATTAAACATCTTTATGAAGATGTCCCCCCAGTACAAGTTTTAATTTACTATTTATATTCTTGAGGTTGTAGTTTTTTTTGTGGTTTAGAAGTGCTATTACTCTCATTGTATGTCCCATCTCTGTTCTCCCCATTGTTGGATCCTGTTGCCCTTTGAAATTGTGACTTTCTCACGAGACCTTGATTTTGGCTCTCCTTTTCTTTCTCAAAAGTCTTTGGTTTTGATTCTTCGCTATTTCGCCTCTCTTTCCCTTTGGAATCGCGATTTGAAGTCTTTTTGATTCCACTGTCTTTACTTTTCACATCCTCCTTGTCCCTCATTTTCACTTTACTCTCAAGACCCTGGTTTCCTTTGCTTGAGGTATGCTTGTCTTTATTATTAAACAACGCAACATATGCACTATAGTCTATGAATAAAGGACTGGTGGCACCCTTATTAGATGTATTTGTTTGTGTGTCATGTGGATCATGATTATCCGTACTGTGACTGCCGTATTCGACATGGTCCTCTGAGGTTGTGGAGCAATTGGAGTCATCTCTTGAGCGACGCTTGTCACTCATGTCTGACGTAGGGGTTTGAAAGTCCGGATTGATACCAGGTGAGTCCGGGAGGGCTTTCTCTGGTGTGTGAGAAAGTATTTGTTCTTTTGGAGATTGTGGGACTCTTCTGGTTTTCTTCTTTGCTGAATTTGTGGTGTTTTCGTCATTGAGTTTTTCCGTTGTGTTATCTATGCCATCATTGGACGGCTCAACCATCGCAGCCTGAATCCGTTCCCACATGGTCAATGGGGCACTTTGAGTGTAAGATATTCTTTGTGGTTTGTTTTCTTTTACATGGTATGTTTTCTTTTCAGATTCATTTTCAGTGAGCTGTCTCGATGTAGCCTTGCTGTCAGTTTCTACGAGGTCTTTCTGTGGCTTTGAATCTCCATCACAGTCAACTGTCCTCACAGATTTGATGTCATCTGATTTTTTTTCTTGAATATGCATACTGCCTCTATTTGGTGCCAAAGTGGCCACATCATCTGACTGGATTGGTTTGTTCCCAGAGACCCCTGGAGTTCCTCCCTTTCCATCAAGTAGTCCAACTGATGTTTTATTCTGACTTCCTGCAGAGGTTTGCTTTTGGTGATGCTGTTGATTTTTCTGAAAGGAGTCATTCTTTCTGTCATCTTTCTGCAGTCCAGTTTTTCTGTTGCTATTTTCATGCATTTTCGTGACAGTCTGTTGCTTGTTTTCTCCAGTGGACTTGTGGGTGGCTGCTTTATTATCTGTGGTCAGGCTGTTCAACCTCTTAAGAGTGCTACTATTTGGCGTGCCCAGGCCATTGCTGACGTTGGTTTCTCTGTGTTCTGTTCCTGAGTTTGAGGCACTTGGCAGGAAACGTGATTGTGTAGCAGGAGTTGTCCCAATTTTTGGTGTCACACTATTCTTTTTTTCAGAGATGTGTTCCATATTACTGGTACTTCGTTTAATGTGTTCATCGTTGCTAGACAGAGGTGACAGACGTGTCATGGTCTGCCCTTCATCTTGACTTGTTACTTTTGTACTGGTGGAATCCATGCGCTGCAATCTGTCATATACAGAGTCTTTAGCTTTGCTCCGATCTTGCGATGGTGGAGGGTTTGTCTTCTCAATTTTAGAATGAGTCACTCTGGGCTGAGCAACCTCTGGCACAACTTCTTTGGGCATGGGCAAAGGATTTTTGAACCGAATGGCTTGACTGGTTTCAAACCTCTCGGAACGTTGCAGATGCACTTGAGTCGGTTTGCTTGTGTCCATGATGTTTATAAAACCAATGACATCGCTTGGGGGGTCAGGTTCTGGCCAGGTGGGCAAGTAAGGAATCAAGTTTGCCTTCTCTAGATTGACAAGTCCAGGATGGATGATTTCCTCTTCTTGCCCAGGTTCTTTACTTCCTCTTCGCCTTCTCTTCTTAGTATCTGGGACCTCTGGTGTTTGGGACTCTTTGGGGCTCTCTTGGTCAGCAGAAGTAGGGCTAGCATTTTCTCCAATAAGCAAGGCATATTTGGGATTGTACAATTTCTTTGTTGTGGTAGCGGAAGGCAGGACTACGGGAGCCAGCTTTGGGATAGGCTCACGCTCAGGCTCAGGCTCGGTGGCGACTTGCTGGAGATCAACAAATACTGAAGTCATGTAAAGGTGGCGAAAGAGATGATCAAAGGCCTCCACTGCCTGGCCAGTCACTACGGTGACAAGATTTTTGTCCAGTCTTGAGGACATCCAGGTGAAACTGTAGATCATTCAGAAAACACAACATACATTTTACACTGTACATTGCAAAAACAGCTGATAAAATACAACTGATACAGTAAAGTACTGACAATGAGATCAACACTGAAACCAAATACTAAACCTGCCAAGATTTTGTATTGTATTGATAAGTATTGCCCTACTTATTAAAACAGTGGTTTTATGGTGTCGCTGTCTAGTTACTTCATTGAAAACTATTTTCGCTGTTATTACAAAGTATGACACATTTTCAGCATGTCCGTCAAGTATGTAGAGAAGGGACAGTAAAATGTATTAACACAGAACATTTATTATTCATGTGTCACTCTCAAGCCTAAAATCAAGTACACTGACCTGAAAGATCCGGACACAGCTTTATCTCCATCGATGAACATGAATCTGTGTCCCAGTCGACCTTTCACCTTGGTGCAGGAACGAGTGTAAAACTCTGTTCCCGCTGTGCAGCGTACTCGAAGGTGCTATAATATATAAACACACACATAGTAGTACGTATATGAATTATTGGTCATAGGAAAACAAGGACAGTTACTCAAGCTTTTGCCAAAATGAAGTCCTTGTAACTAAAAATAAAATTGTCTCATAAATCTGACACATGATTGAGTAAATAATGTGCTGTTGTGTTCTGTGATAAAGCTTTTCCTGAAGTGTCTGTTACATAGACCCACACACCATGACAACACAAAGCGAGGTAGTGAGGTATTGTACGAGTCTATTGCTGGTGCACTCCTTAGCTAGCGATGTCGGTAGTTTGCAGGCTGGTGTTTTGAAATAAACAGGTAACTTTCCCTGAAGTGTCTATGTTGTGAAGACCCATGTGCGGTGAACAGAATGAGGACCCAACGTTAGTCTGCTGGTCCGCTTGCTAGAGGGACCTCGCTGGCGGCCCATCCCCCCATTTCGCTAGCATCTTGCTTGCTCGGTCCGTCACGCATGAGTGCACAAAACAGATACACTAGTAGGACAGCTCCAAGCCTGGCCTTGCTATCTTCTATCTGCACGACATAACTTTGTGTGTCATGTGAGAGAAGTTCCCCTTTCCTCCACTTATGATTACATCTTTCTCTTCCTCTTTGCACATTCTTTGATTAGTAAGATCAGAAAATTTCATTTTTAGCCTTGGGATGTTCAAGAAAGAATGTGGTGTGAAATACGATAATTTCATTGCAGTTACAACTGATAGTTGACTGGACTCATGAATGTAAGCATTAGTCACAAATAAATACATACATACATGCATACATACATACAGACAAATACATTTGTTAGAAATGATATTTTATAAGGCCAAATGAGAAGGAGCTTCTCTGCAAACCGAATAGCCTAAAGTTTCTCCACTTGCAGTTTATTATGAATGTGGTCATCAAGCTGTCACACGTCTCTTTCCCTCCTTCAACCAGTCATGGCAACATGACACAATGAATTGACTTAGCACGACTACTATTTCTGTTCATAATTGCCACTTACTCATGAAGACATCCCCTGTGCTAGATAATTCCCACTGAGATGTCATGTGGAGAGATGTCAGAAAGAGAATTTGATTGTTACTAACAATTGCTCTGCACCACTAAGAATTTCAATCTCAACATTGACTTCAGTGATGAGCATGGCAGTGCCCCAACAGTGTGCCAAAAAGCCCCTGCCCACCGATGCAAACATATTTTATATGGAATACAAGACAGTGGGACCTCTGCCTGTAACGTTGAACAATAACCAAGAGCACGAGCCTCTGCTGTTAAGCATCAAAACATGTAACTTCAGCATATCCTGTGAGATGTTAGCAAATCTTGTGAGTCTCCCGCTCAGCTAAACTCTTGTTGGATTTATGCTCCACAAGGCTCATTATGCTTTTTTACATAAAAAAAAAACCCATTAAACACTGTTGAAACTACGTATTTGATCCCGTCCTGTGTTGTAAACAAACACTGTTGTATCATACAGTAATGTGCACTCTGAGCAAACTAATGCTTAAAAAAACATGCAGCTGGGAATTGTGGAAAGGCAGATGTTGAGAGAGGAAATTGGTTAGAGAAAAAACTAACTTGCCAAACCCTAAGAGCCTCGCTCACTTGTCATGTTTGGCTGTCATGCACATGGGTTTAGTGAGCCCAAGATGTCGCATGAGACTTGCATTTTCTGCCGTTTGTCTGATAATCCAGAAGCAGATGGTACTGAAAGTCTGTCAGACTGCCTTTGTGCTTTCCTTTCGTTCCTCCAAGGCACACTGGGAAAGGGGAGTTTGAGCGTGTGCACGCCTGTTTTGTGATTGTTTTGTTCCAAATACTTGCCCTTATTCATTTGTGCATTTCTACTTCATGAACCACATAGGCTATTTTAAATCCAAACACCACTTCCCAGAGATTCCTAATAGCACAATCACTTTCACTTTCTTGAAACTGAGCTAATTTACAGTAAAATAAATAAATAAATAAATCAATAAATAAATAAATAACATGTAATAAAATAACACTTGAAATACATGAAACACAATTGATGTTTAAGTAGTGTGAGGGAAGGTGCAACGCAACCATGTGGATACTGTAACCAAAAATCTTGTTTGTAAACCAAATTTGTTTGTGAACTGCGGAGTTGGTGAGTGGAGGATGATGATGATGATGCCAGGAGTTGACCCGTCTGAAATCGTATTGATGACTGAGAATAGTGGAGTCCCAAAGTTCTTTTAACATTTAGGTGAAAATAAATGTTAACTCTAATGTTGCCTGAGGCACATTTCCAATTAAAATTTTATTATATTTGCGCAGTCGTCATCAAAGTTATAAGAGTTTATAGAGAGTTTTATTGTTTTAATATCAATGTTACAATGGTTATTAACATACTTTATCATTTATAGCTACTGATCTTTCAAGACCAACAGAATGCTGTGTTCTGTGACAATATAAGCATTGAACCTACCAAAAGAAATAGCCGACTTCTTTCTTTTACCAGGAAGAAAAAAAAAAGATTGTTTCTGTATTTTTCCAATCTTTAGTAAGTAGAACATGGGTTAGTTCACCGAAAACAAAACAAAAAACAAAAAATGGAGAAAACTTGCCAAGCAGAACAGTGACTTTGACGCTGTTATTCTTTTGTAACCCTTTAAATTGTAAACAACAAAAACAGTACTGAGAAAGGGCTTTTGATGGCAAAATAATAATTTATTTACAGACATGCAGCTATGTGTCCTGAGCAACTGACCGGATGGCTCGCTCGCAACGTTAGTTGCTTTTTTTACATGGCGTTCCTCTCACTCCATGAACTGCATCATCCTTTCTTACGATTGCACCACTTTCTACTAACTACCGCAAAACATATACTCTCATCATACAAATATACTATAATGTTGGTATTATTTGTTAAATTAAATTACTTTTCATGCTGGTTTAATGTGTTTACATCCTCAATCTTGTCACCACAAGGTTACAGTTTTCTGTGTTTCTATTTTCAGTTCTTTGACTAGCCTTGTTCTTGAAATGATACATACCTTGAGATGTCCTGCGTGCATGTTGGCCCTCTGACACATGGACAGGAAATGAGGTAATGATGTGCTTTCCAACAGGATGTAGACGGAAACCTTCCTCCTAAAACCAGCGTCCAACAAATCTCTGAAGATGTCAACATCGGTGAAGACGTCCATTACAACAGCGATGACCTGAAGAAATACACACGGTAAAACTAGATTTGCATAATTTAACACCTTCAGGGACATTCAAAATGTAGGAAGTCCGCATTCAGTACAACGTTTTTACTATGTTTAAAACAAATGGGATTCAAGTGGTTCCACAGGTTTTAGTTCTTGTTTAATTAAAACTAGTGAAAACACCAATTAAGGTTTTTTTTTTTTTTTCTGTGCCCTCATTGCTTGCTGTCTACATCATCTTTATTTGTCGTCACGTCAGCTCTTAAAACGCCCAAAGGGTGTTCCAAGCATACTGCGTTATGGCATATCGTGACTGTTAGTCACACTCTTCCATAATGCACACTCATGCAAATATTCATCACACCATGAAGGCACAATATAAGGAGATACCTTTAGTCCTTTAAATTGGTGATTCTTTACTGGTTGGGCAGGATACAAACATAGGTCGCGGGACCTATTATGGGTGTGTTGTGGAAAGAAAGTCCGTTTATGCTAACAACATAAGACGTTTTCGGCTATTTGCAGAGTACAGTGAACTAGTTTTCTAGCCGATGTATGAATATGAAGTCAAAAGGCACAAATAGGCATGCATGCTCTGTTATTTATTGGATTGTTTTACATTCATGGCCGTTGAAGTGTTTTTCATAAGAACACAACTTTTGCATTACTGTCAGTTAGGGATAGACTACAGGGCAGTTCAACTTCTACAAAATTTTTTTGCCAGGGCCGCCTGTAGAGTCAAATATTTAGCGTGCTTCAGAGGTCAGACTCTTAAAATAACTAAAAAAAGAAACACCATTTGGCAGGTTTGTGTCAGAAACGTGAGCTGTAACTCACACATACATTTACAAAGTAGAGAAGTTCCTACATGTAACATATTAGATAAGGGATGTTCCTAAAAAGAAGAGATCACTTCCAAGTTATTAGTGACATTTTATGGCAATGTTTGGAGCAATCGTAATAAATTATTCATTTTTGGATACGCACAGTCATGTTAATTATCGGTTTCTTAATACGCTTAGAACATGTAAATGTGTCGCTATGTCTAAAGTATGATATACATGTCTTTACAAAGGGTATTCTTAGTATTATTTTTTACTTCTATAAAAGTGGGTCAAGAGTTAGTGACAACCACAGTTGAGAACCACTGCTTTAGATAACACTGTTTAATCATGTTGCATTTTACTGTCTCACTGAGTTACTTAAGTCTGGACTATGACCACAAACTGACAGCAGTCTACAACATTGTGACAACTAGCTAGTCAAAAAATACAAGAGTAGAACAAGAACCCTCGCCTTGTTCATGTAGCTGACCAATGGAATTTGGTTATGTGTAACCCACATTAGGATATGGAACTGCATTGAATATATGCTGGTTCATTTGTTTTGTGTATCCACTATACACGGATGTCAAGTTAGTGCTTATCAAGAAGGTCAGACTGCTTTGAACATATTCTTGTCAATGGCCAGTTTAAAATTGTGATTTTTCTTTGTGAGAGGAAATGTTTTCAAGTATATGATCCAAAATGGCAGAAGTGCTTCACTATTTCAAGTTAGGTATCTTGTATTACATTCATGAACCTATAGCAGCTGGGGTTAACCTGTGCATATTTTCAACGCCCTCTTCCAGCTGCAATTTAAAATACTGACTTGAAAGGTTGTCTGACAAAGAATGGCCAAGGTAGCGCACATCAAGTTCCCTGACAGCGCGCTATTTGATTTAGTGATTCACACGCGGTCATCAAACGTTCAAGAAATATTCTGTCTAAGCAAAACATTCATTTTAAAGCATGTAAAAAAAAGAAAAAAAAAAGTACCACACATGTTCAACAAGGCATCATTACTCAAAATGATATATTAATGTATTACACTCTGTACCTAAAGGGACAATGTGTATAATTTTCAGATCTTTCTATGTTCATTCATTTAAAAAAAAGTATACAGTATATTAATTTCAATGAAAAAAATATGTTCTATCACATCAATGTACATTTTCTTCATATTCTAGTTCTAGTAATAATTAATTATAGGGGTGTGAATTGCCTAGTACCTGACGATTCGATCCGCATCACGATTCATAGGTCACGATTCGATTCGATACCGATTAATCCCGATATGAATTTACAAGTCGATTGTTACGATTTTTTTTACTCAATTTAGAAAATACCATTCAGTAAATTTGTACATGTACACTGTAAGATTTGTATGAAAATGTATTATTTATTGATCTGAAACGTCAGTGTTATAACTGTGAGCCACTGTATTTAACAAACAGGTTGTAACCTTTTTCATGTTAGAACAGCATTGAAATAAAATATTAAGGCTTAATGTTCCATTAACATAACATTCTTCCATGCTGAAGGTGTGAAAGTTAGATGTTTTGTTGAATATTTTTTCATCAAAAATGGATGTTAAAAAATCGATTCGGCTGCCTATTGAATCGATTCGAGAATTGCGTGCTGTAGTATCGCGATATATTGCCGAATCGATTTTTTTTTTAACACACCTAATTAATTACATTACACAGGTCGCGCTACACCTTACAAGAGGCTGACATGTTTTGCCGCCATCTTTCTGCTGTGGATACCCAAAGGAGAATAAATTTGTGAACGTCATAATTGGTGATAGCCTATAGCGTAGTACAGACTGAAATATACTTGAGTACAAAAGGAAGAAACAGTTTTTTTTTATTATCATATAATTTTCTGACTAGGCACATAAAAAAAAAAAAAAACAACCTCATATAATGAAGTCCATGTCATTGCTGTCCCTCCCTGTTGCATTAGAGCAGGGGCGTCAAGCATACAGCCCGCGGGCCGGATCAGGCCCTCAGAGGGGTTTAATCCGGCCCGCGAGATGATTTGTCAGGGTAAAAAGAAAATAAATAAAAATAATGTCGGATGGAAATCAACCTGACTTTTTAAAAAGATGGGCTGCTTTTCATATCGTGACATGACGACGATGATATATGTGGCAGTCTTAATATTGCCATATCACGATATTGCCATTATCGTTACATCCCGAGATTTTACCGATCCGGCCCACTTGGGAATATATTTTCCTCCATGAGGCCCCTGAGCTAATATGAGTTTGACACTCCTGCATTAGAGTGACAGGGTTGCACTACATTAACAGAGCAGTTGTAATTAAAAATTGTACTATTGATCTGTAATCAAGACTTTGACAATTTGCCTGGCTATTACTGATGAATATGTAGCAGAAAATCTGAAAAGTTCAAGTTTATTTTTCAAGAATTTTGAAGCACAAATAATTCTGGAATGACCCAAATATGTAAGTAAAAAGTCGTCATCGTTACACCACTGCACTTCACAAATGGTTCTGCAACCACACTGTATGGATCTGCATTCTTTATGTTCTTCACATAACCTTTCCATTGAAACATTTACGTTAATGTCTGCTTTGCAAAGAAAACCGTCATGTTAAGTGCATGCAAATGTAGGAAAGTGCACAAGAAGAGAGTTGATCGCACCTTTTGCGCCTGTGCGATCATCCTTCTGACAATCTCCTTGATGTGGGTCTGACCCTCCAGCGGCGGTTGCGTGTACACGGAGGTGCGTGTCACCCCGCGGTAGGCGTCAGTCTGCGGCCAGCCCAAGTCCATCTGCGGGATGGACAACTCCGACACCTCCGGCCAGTAGTGCAGCGACAGCGGGGGCTCGTTTTCCTCGGCGTCCTCCCGGAAGACCTCCGAGCTGGTGTCATAAGGCTCCAGCCTGTTCGTGAGAAATTCCTGCTCCAATTCCGAAAGGAAGCGCCGCATTTGGCGCTCCTCGAGAAACTTGAGGAACAGCTCGCGACCATCGCGGAGCAGAACCTCCAGCGCGAGCCTCTGGTCCTCGCTGTAAAAGAAGTCCGGCTTGGACTCGTTAGTCCTCGGGTTTACATTGTTATCGTCCAAGCACTGAATTTGAGACAGAGCCATAATGAAACTCGAGATACAAGAAGGGGAAGGAGGGAAAAAATCAAGAATAAAACGGAAGCTTCCAACAAGTCGACGTGACCACTTTAGTAAACTCCGGTGTACTCCTTGTTGAGTAAAAAGTTGTCGTTTGAATTACAACAGCGGGGCACTTTAACTCCGGAATGGTTAAAAAACACTCCTTGTAACACTGTAATGGAATCGTAAACAGCCATATTACATTAAGAGCTTCCCAATGCCTGGATAGTCATCTCTTGATGAGGAAGACTCTCCGCCTGACCGGCCGGCGTTCGAGCGCGTGGGTGACGCCTCTTTTGAGGCACCGCCCGACAGGTGTGAACCTGGCAGCGAAACGGACACACCTTTCCTCATGCGACCTGGAGCGATTTGCAGCACTTGGGTGTGCGCTGGATGAGGAAATAAAATGTATTCGTATATAGGAGGGACTGAGTTGTGAACAAAGGCAACCCATCCCTTTTAAAGCGTTCATTAAATCATTAGTGGCCATGCTGAAAAACCACCAGGTGGAAGCCCGGGGCACTATTTTAGAGAATTCCCCTAAACATCAGATATTTCGAAAAGGATCCAAATGAAGCACATAATCATATGAAACGTTTAAGTTGGATTAATATGAGGTGTTTATCTATCTATCTATCTATCTATCTATCTATCTATCTATCTATCTATCTATCTATCTATCTATCTATCTATCTATCTATCTATCTATCTATCTATCTATCTATCTATCTATCTATCTATCTATCTATCTATCTATCAGAATAAAACAAAGCTAAGTAAAATTAAATACACATAGGTAACAAGCTAATAAATTCATTTAATCACTTTTCGTCTCAGTTTAAATTGAAGGCTTTACAAGGCAACATGTTTATCTAATCTCTACACCAAGGTTAACGTCCCTGTAAAGTGAAAATAAAATGATGTCGATCCACACATGGCACATACCGAGTGAGGCTGGGACCTGGGACGAGTGGCGCAGTGGACAGGTGTTTAGCACATGAGGGTCACATTTCTGAGGTTGTGTGGGTGAGAGTCAGGGCTCTCATGTTTACATGTTCTCCTCATGCTTGCGTGTGTTTTCTCCGGGTACTCCGGCTTCGTTCCACAGTCCAAAAATATGCTTATTGGAGATGTTTTAATTTTCCCTTTGGTGTGACTGAGTCTGTGAATGGTTGTCCAGTTTGGTGTGCCTCCAAATTAGGTTTGGACACTATTGGCAGAGATCTACAATCGCTGCAATTTTAGTTTAGCATTGCAATATGGATGATTGGCTCCCACTGGTGATATTTTACTTGTACACTCCTGTTGTCGGGCACAAGTGAACATACGGTGGCCCTGAAGGGACAAAAGAAGTCATATATTGTAACGCGTTCTGTAAAACTGCAATGAGTTCTCACGAATGGGATCTGCGTTCCGGCTGTCACACTGACAGTCTGTCGTTAGAATTAACAGTGGGTAATGTTGACTACCCCTCCGTGAGCCGGCACCTTAACGTGGTGGAGGGGTTTGCGTGTTCCAATGATCCTAGGAGCTATGTTGTCTGGGGCTTTATGCCCCTGGTAGGGTCACCCATGGCAAACAGGTCCTAGGTGAGGGGCCAGACTAAGAACGGCTCAGAAGACCCTTATGATGACAAATATCTTTGGAGAAGCGTTTCCCTCGCCCGGACGTGGGTCACCGGGGCCCCCCTCTGGAGCCAGGCCTGGAGGCGGGGCTCGCTGGCGAGCGCCTGGTGGCCGGGCCTGCACCCATGGGGCCCGGCCGGGCATAGCCCGAAGAGGCAACGTGGGTCCCCCTTCCCACGGGCTCACCACCGGTGGGAGGGGCCAAAGGGGTCGGGTGCAGTGTAGGCTGGGTGGCAGCCAAGGGAGGAGACCTTGGCGGACCGACCCCCGGCTACAGAAACTGGCTCTTGGGACATGGAATGTCACCTCTCTGGCAGGGAAGGAGCCCGAGCTGGTGTGCGAGGCCGAGAAGTTCCGATTATCGGACTCGCCTCCACACACAGCTTGGGCTCTGGTACCAGTCCTCTTGAGAGGGGTTGGACTCTCTTCCACTCTGGAGTTACCCATGGTGTGAGGCGCAGAGCAGGTGTGGGCATACTTATTGCCCCCCGGCTCGGCGCCTGTACGTTGGGGTTTACCCCGGTGGACGAGAGGGTAGCCTCCCTCCGCCTTCGGGTGGGGGGACGGGTCCTGACTGTTGTTTGTGCATATGCACCAAACAGCAGCTCAGAGTACCCACCCTTTTTGGAGTCCTTGGAGGGTGTGCTGGAGAGCGCTCCCTCTGGGGACTCCCTCGTCCTGCTGGGGGACTTCAACGCTCACGTGGGGAATGACAGTGAGACCTGGAGGGGCGTGATTGGGAGGAACGGCCCCCCTGATCGGAACCCGAGCGGTGTTCTGTTATTGGACTTCTGTGCTCGTCACGGTTTGTCCATAACGAACACCATGTTCAAGCATAAGGGTGTCCATATGTGCACTTGGCACCAGGACACCCTAGGCCGCAGTTCGATGATCGACTTTGTAGTCGTGTCATCGGATTTGCGGCCGCATGTTTTGGACACTCGGGTGAAGAGAGGGGCGGAGCTGTCAACTGATCACCACCTGGTGGTGTGTTGGCTCCGATGGTGGGGGAAGATGCCAGTCCGACCTGGCAGACCCAAACGTATTGTGAGGGTTTGCTGGGAACGTCTGGCGGAATCCCCTGTCAGAAAGAGTTTCAATGCCCACCTCCGGCAGGGCTTCTCCCTTGTTTCGGGGGAGGCGGGGGACATTGAGTCCGAATGGGCCATGTTCCGCGCCTCCATTGTTGAGGCGGCCGATCGGAGCTGTGGCCGTAAGGTGGTCGGTGCCTGTCGTGGCGGCAATCCTCGAACCCGCTGGTGGACACCAGCGGTAAGAGATGCCGTCAAGCTGAAGAAGGAGTCCTATCGGGCCTTTTTGGCCTGTCGGACTCCGGAGGCAGCTGACGGGTACCGGATGGCCAAGCGGAACGCGGCTTCGGCGGTTGCTGAGGCAAAAACTCGGACATGGGAGGAATTCGGTGAGGCCATGGAAAATGACTTCCGGACGGCTTCGAGGAAATTCTGGTCCACCATCCGGCGTCTCAGGAGGGGAAAGCAGTGCACCGTTAACACTGTGTATAGTGGCAATGGGGTGCTGCTGACCTCGACTCGGGACGTCGTGAAGCGGTGGGGGGAATACTTCGTAGACCTCCTCAATTCCACCAACACGTCTCCTCTTGAGGAAGCAGAGTCTGGGGACTCTGGGGAAAGCTCCTCGGTGGCAGGGCCCCGGGGGTGGATGAGATCCGCCCGGAGTTCCTAAAGACTCTGGATGTTGCGGGGCTGTCGTGGTTGACACGCCTCTACAACATCGCGTGGACATCGGGGACAGTGCCTCTGGATTGGCAGACCTTTTTAAGAAGGGGGACCGGAGGGTGTGTTCCAACTACAGAGGGATCACACTCCTCAGCCTTCCTGGTAAGGTCTATTCAGGGGTGCTGGAGAGGAGGGTCCGTCGGGAGGTCGAATCTCGGATTCAGGAGGAGCAGTGTGGTTTTCGTCCTGGCCGTGGAACAGTGGACCAGCTCTACACCCTCCGCAGGATCCTCGAGGGTGCGTGGGAGTTCGCTCAACCAGTCCACATGTGTTTTGTGGATTTGGAGAAGGCGTTCGACCGTGTCCCTCGGGGAGTTCTGTGGGGGGTGCTTCGGGAGTACGGGGTGCCGGGCCCCTTGATACGGGCTGTTCGGTCCCTGTACGACCGTTGCCAGAGTTTGGTCCGCATTGCCGGCAGTAAGTCGGATTCGTTTCCGGTGAGGGTTGGACTCCGCCAAGGTTGCCCTTTGTCACCGATTCTGTTCATAACTTTTATGGACAGAATTTCTAGGCGCAGCCGAGGAGTGGAGGGGTTCCGGTTTGGTGGCCTCAACATTGTATTTCTGCTCTTTGCAGATGATGTGGTGCTGTTGGCTTCATCAGGCCGGGGCCTTCAGCTCTCACTGGAGCGGTTCGCAGCCGAGTGTGGAGCGGCTGGGATGAGGATCAGCACCTCCAAATCCGAGACCATGGTCCTCAGTCGGAAAAGGGTGGAGTGTCGTCTTCAGGTCGGGGATGAGATCCTGCCCCAAGTGGAGGAGTTCAAGTATCTTGGGGTCTTGTTCACGAGTGAGGCTAGGATGGAGCGGGAGATCGACAGGCGGATCGGTGCAGCGTCTGCAGTGATGCGGACTCTGTATCGGTCCGTCGTGGTGAAGAAAGAGCTGAGCCAAAAGGCAAAGCTCTCGATTTACCGGTCGATCTACGTTCCAACCCTCACCTATGGTCACGAGCTGTGGGTCGTGACCGAAAGAACGAGATCCCGGATACAAGCGGCCGAAATGAGTTTCCTCCGCAGGGTGTCCGGGCTCTCCCTTAGAGATAGGGTGAGAAGCTCGGTCATCCGGGAGGGACTCGGAGTCGAGCCGCTGCTCCTCCGCGTTGAGAGGAGCCAGCTGAGGTGGCTCGGGCATCTGGTTCGGATGCCTCCTGGACGCCTCCCTGGGGAGGTGTTCCGGGCATGTCCCACTGGCGGGAGACCCCGGGGACGACCCAGGACACGCTGGAGAGACTATGTCTCTCGGTTGGCCTGGGAACGCCTCGGGATCCCGCCGGAGGAGCTGGTTGAAGTGGCTGGGGAGAGGGAAGTCTGGGTTTCCCTCCTGAAGCTGCTGCCCCCGCGACCCGACCCCGGATAAGCGGAAGAAGATGGATGGATAATGTTGACTACTTAATGTATGTTTGCTTATTTATGTAGGTAGGCAGTTATTTGCCTCAGGCACTGGCAACACACGCGATGCCACTGCTGGCTGTTAGATCGTCAAATAAAGACCTACTAAGAAGTGGAAGAGAACAAAACAAGCAGTCACAAGTTATAAACTGCAGTTACATGTTTGGAGTAAGAGAAGAGCCAAGACCAATGCAGCTGACTTGATTATCACATGATAGTCTCTTTTGATTCTTGATACGATTAAATGTCATAAGACAAGTGAGGAGCGATGTAATCAGTGGCCATTGTGTCTTCTTAAATATTTTGTGTGTGTGTTTCTGCACAACTCTTGCCTGGTACAATTTCATTGTTGATCAACATAAAGATCCAGTAGACCAAGTGTATTTCATGACTCTAAAGTTTGTTGACAGCAAAATGTGTCTTTTTACATGTTGTCTGTGTTCATCCAAACAAAAAAGGTCGATCATGTTGGGCAATTTTCAAGAGATTATAGCACACAATTGTACACAATGAAAATGTTGCCACTGTGAAAGCTTGAGGACAGCTTGGTTGACATTCACCAGGAAAGAGGGCTATACATGTACCAATTTTTAACATTGTGATCGATGTTTCAAGTGTGAACAGACAACCTACAGGGGGAGGGAAAACAAATCCACCACATACATACTCCCTCCCATTTTACTCTTATGTAGCCGAACCCACCTTTTGATTTATTGTTTGAACACTTCAAGTACTTATTTGACTTCTGAAAAGCAAGATGTGTTGTGCCTGCAGGTGTTTTCCCTGTCATTAGACTGACTGCTCAAGTCAGTCTAACTGGTTCAACAGTTTTCGTTGTATTTGGCATCCCAAGAGTCGAAGTGACTTCTCAACTATTACACTTTCCCGTCTTCCGCCTGCTGTTGATCGGTTGCTTTCCCGCCTTGTATTCTCTTCTTTTTGACTTCTCTTGCGAATTAGATCCTCTTTGTGCTGTCACATTGTGCCATGTGGCATGACACGTCTGTGTGTGTTGCTTTGTGGTGACGTCAGCAATGAAGTACTTCTTTACGGCATCTCCCATCGTGTGTGTGAGTGTGACAGAAAAATGATGCACAGGAAGAGCATTTGTTTTGTCTCATGTGCTTCGAAGTGACTCAGCACGTCTTTTTTTTTTTTTTTTTTTAAAGCGCAAATGAAATAGGAGCTATTTTTGTTACACCTTTTGACTCCCAAATGCATCCAAACTCCTCGTGAATGTCAGGAACACTTGAACAATAGCATAGTTAGTATATTGTTGGTCATAAACAAAACAAAAGCGGAAATAAAAGACGGAATATTAATTGATCTGAAGTGATGCTGTCAAGGGGAATTTCCGCAGGTGACTTCATTTCCTGCTCAAGTTAAAATCTGACATCCTGGTGCGAGAATCAGCACCACATTCTTCACATAGCGCCAGTCAACTGACAACTGCGTTACCGTTCGAAATGGCATGCATTGTGTCTGTGTGTGTACGCGCGTGCGTTTCTGTTTGTGTGTAATCCGAAAACATCACTGAATGTAATGGCCCTGACAAGTTTAGATATGACCAAAATTTTCTGGAAATACAGTATATGTCTCTCAAATTACATAAAATCTCAGTACATGGATGGCAACAATTCAGAACGCAGATTTCAAACACCTTACTATGCTTATTTATCTAAACTAAATTAACACTAAAATGTACTTTTTGTTTAAAAATAAATAAATATGCGAGCCTCTTAGCTAGGCTGATATTTACAGTACATCATGTTGTTCAGTATCTGTAAGCAGTGCCACTTCCACCTGGTCTTCTCAGCATTGACCCGCCCCTCTTGTATCACAGCCAATCTGATTGAGTTTCATTGCTTTCAGTCTTACATCTCTATGCAGCTGGATCTATTTAACAGTGGGAGCATATTAGGTTGCCATCCCGCTTTCTTCCTGTTGTATTGTGCTGTTGTAAGTGTGAAAAGACGTTCAGAGGACTTTGTCTGACTGTTTTCAAACGTTTTATATCATTTACATAATAGAATGACTTTCACCTACCACTTGATAGCACTGAGTCAAATAAGCTTGAGCAGTCATCTTAAGCAGGGAATACACATATTGATAATTGGGTCTAATTTGAGTCCAAATTGAGACTAAAGGCCCTATTAGGGGAGTAAATGCCATGTACAGTATGTGGTGTGCTCTGGCTGTTGGTCTTCTGAGGTACACCACAATAAGAACAGTTAGCACCTACAATACTTGCTGAATTTATTCCCATCCTATGTGGGATGTCTTATTTTTAAAACATCATGTCAAAAAAAAAATCTGGATGAAACTGCCCAACTTTATTTTATACTGCATCATTTCAGCTATAATGCAACAGTCATGTTCAACCTTCAGGTGAAAAGAGGAACATCGCTCACTTTATTCAAATGACTCACATATGTCATCGAATAGCTGTGACTCTCTCTAGCGAATTGCAGAAGAAAACATTTATACAATGCTCAATTTTACTTTGGATATGCTAAACTATTATAAATAAAACATTATATACAAATAAACACTTAGGGCTCTATTTTCGTACCCTGTGCATTGTAATCTACACACCCAAATCCAATGAAGTTGGGATGTTGTGTTAAACAAATAAAATAGAATACAATTATTTGCAAATTATGTTCTGCCTATTTAATTGAAAACACTTTACCACGGTGTTACATCATCTTTTATTTTAACAGTGAGGACCACCTACTTCCAGCAGGTGTAAATTTTAATCTACTGTAAACGTAATGTACATGTAAAAGAAAACACCCTCTCTCTGTCGGAACGCCCAGCATCCCAAACACGCTGAACAAGGTTTGTTCCGGCGCAAAAATCCAAACACACGTGCTTGCCTACGAAAATAGAGCCCTTAAAGTTTGCTGATTTCTATGTCTGATTTACAGTTCAAACAGGGTATAGTGAAACCCCATCTTTTTGGGAATCTGACCTGGTCACATCACTCCACATATTTTTGTGCTCTTTCCGAAACACCCAAACACCCTGCTCCTCTCGAGCAGCCATGTTAGCAGAGGAGAAGCTAGCATTAGCCATATAGCTGATAGCAACGTGATTGAAGATTCCGGTAGAAGTCCAACAGGGACAGGTGAGGCTCCTTGTAGGGTGGTGGTGGTGCTAAACTTCTCAAGATGATCCAGAGAACTATTAGTAGTGGTGGAAGTTAACATCTGGTCAACTGGTGATGGCTTACTACACAAAAATGAGAGTAGTCTGTCTATGTATCACTTAGTCAACAAAGGAAAATTGAGAATAAAAGTAGGATGGTGTTTTTAATGATGCATAAGGGGCGTGTTTAGGTTTAAACAATTCATATGGGCAATTTAAATACTTTTGAAAAGGCGTCCATTATTTGGTCCCTAATCCATGTGAATAGCAAGTCTTCACAATATCTGTAAAGCAAACTGGAGTCTTTTCAATGACCTCTTCACAGGTCACTATTATACAATGCAATGTGCTCTTCAAGTATGGAAAGAGAAATTGTACATGAAGTTAAACATGATATAACTTTTTTTTCCAGCATTAATAGTGGATACGCTAAGCCAAAATGGGTTTGGCATTAGGTCAAAGTGGTTATAGTTGGAATCCAAATTATCTACTAGTGCATTCGTTTTTTGTACAGATTCTACTAAGTATACGGCAGTGACATGGTCCACAGAGTAAAGGGCTGTTTACATCATCACACCAAACACTCCCACACACACACTCTTACGCATGCATTCGAAATCTCATTTGTGCACGGCAAATACTGTATACAAAGAAACCCACATCTTTGTCCAGATAAGTGCTGTCTATTTTCATACTGCTTGGTCCAAATATTCAAAACACAATCACATTTGTGTCTCTCAACTTGACAACAAATGGACAAGTGGGTGGGCTGATTCATCTGCAGATTCCTCCTGCAACCTTGTTGCATCATCCTTTTATTTAAATTCCACCAATCCTGATTATTAATTAGGCTTGCAAGTATTTGTGAGTTTTCCACCATGGCTGGTGCCACTGATGTAATATTTCTACATATATCTGAAGAATGTGGGCTGGAGTCATCTTTGTGCCAGTCACAGCTGATTAGGTTTTGCCCAGGAAGTGGTAAATAGGATGTTTGTCAATGGTAGCGTCACTCATCAATCGGCATACCATCTGCTCCAAAGATGATTGGTATCCAAGAGCAGTGGAAGTGACGTGGACAAGGAGGCTCACTTATGTGTGTGGGCTCACTGGCAGTGATAAACAGGCTGGACATACTCCGGGGGAAAGTAGCCCACGTGTCCATGGCAACGGCCCCTCCAGCGCAGTGAGTCGGAGCAGTCAATGAGCTCGATGACGTCACCCCGCAGGAAGCGTAGTTGCGAGGGGTGGTGAGGGTTGAAGTCGAAGAGAGCGTGGGCGTGGTGAGGACGCTGCCAAAGAGCAGGAGAAAGATGGAGCGGGAAGTAGCAAGCGGAAGGAGAAGGAAGCAAAGATCAGTATTCACCAAATATGGGTTCTGCACATTTGCAGACATATTAGTTCTTTAGGCAAATGGCACAGATGCAACGACAGGCATGCATTGTTGCCGATGACCGCATTAACATCATCTTATGCTAAAAACTTCTAATGAGAGACGACAAACACACAAATTGTTCGGCAAAACAATCAGGTTCCAATTATAAGGGCAGCACAGACTTAAACCCTCAACCTCAGATATGAGAACTACTAGGGCTGAGCGATTGAAATTAGCAATAGACGGAGTTCTAACCAAGACAGCAGTTTAGAACCAAGGCAACACATTCAAGTAAATATTCCGTGATGATGAATAACTCTCTTGACTGACTGACTGTATTCTAGTTGAGCATCAGCCTGTGCGGAGGCTGTAATATGTTTAGACAAGCAGCTTGGCGTGATCTTTGGAGACAAGATTGAAATGAACAGGTGATGTTTGACTCATGGATTTCATTACCGACAATGATTTAGACTCATTTGAAATGAAGTACAAAAAGACAACAGGTTAGTCACACCTAGAAACTGAAACAAGACACGTCTGAGCCTGATTATTTTGTACGTAAAGAATTGTCCGGTGAGTGAATTTCAGTTTTCTATTTCTACGGACATTTGGCGCTTATTCTTCGTCCTCCATGCTGTGTTGAATAATAAATGACAGGACCTGTGAGGCGAGGAAGTTGGAATGGAGACGCAATGGCAGAGAGGGACAGTGTAGCGAATAATCAATAGTTTCTTGCTACTCTTTCCAGTACATTAAAATCAGGTATGTACGCTTTGTTCTTTTTTTTTTTTTTTTTTAACAGCACATAGCTTTTATCATTGGAGAGCTGCTTGCACAGAATAAACAGAAAACGAAGGCACAGCTAGCTAAACGCTGAGTGCAGAGGAACGTGTGTGTGTGATCCTGAGATAAGATCACCCACCTATACACTAAAAATAAGACTGGCCTGCCTTCAATAAAATGTGCCCCATCGCTTTCTGTCCCACTGTGTTTGTCTTTAAGTGCACAAAAACAAGTCGAGTTTACTTTTCTCCTGGCCGTCAGCCTCCTCTGATCTCTGCAGGCCTGCAAAGTAAAACCGGTTAGCTGGAGAAAAGCGACGATTTTAAGTAGCGCATTTTGAACCTCAATGACCTCTTTGCTGTCAGTTGCACTCCTGCTGAGGAAAGTAGATGTGAACTAAGCGCGAGCTTCAAGCCTGGAAAGAATACCAAGGCTTTGCGTTCAATGGTAGTGGTGTGTTGCACTTACCCTCACTCAGATATTCAGAGAAGAAATATGAATTCAACAATTAGCTTCATTCAGTGCTAGCGCCAGTTAGTTTACATGAAAAATTATTCATCATATAATTCTATGTTTCATGGTAACAGTTGAGGGAAGATTATAACAGGACCACGAGGCCAGTATGGCCGTGGTTAGTTGAGTTATTGTGCTCTAAACTCGTTTGTTAACTTATTTGCTCCCAATAACGTATAAATACGTTTTTTTAATGTTCTAAGTGTCCCAAAGACATATTTATACGTTTTTTTTGTTTTGTTTTTTTATGCTAGAGCATACAGAAGGCTTTGATGCAGCCTCTCAACTGCAAAGATCGGTTGCAGAAATGGTAGTTATTACACAAACGGCCAGCAGGTGGCAGCAGAGCAAAGGAGATCAACCAGGGCCATCTAGAAAAAAAGCTCAATTACTTACAATTTTAAATAGATTTGTGAAAACTGATGAAACTTAGCTGTCTTCTAATGCTAATTTCTGCAAAACGGAAACAGATAGAAACATACTTTTTTTTCCTGATGAAAGAAGAGACTTTAATCTTTCTTTTGGTAGGTTCCATACTTTTATAGCAATTGAACACAATACTCTGTGGGCCTTGCAAAACCAGTCAAAATCCAGTAAAACAGCCGGGAGCGAACGGGACTGCATCTGTGAAAATGGCTGGGAGTGAATGAGTTAATTTGGCTTCTTGTCAAAATATAAAAAGTTGAGCATGCTCAAGGTTATGTAGGGTCATCTGCTTTCTAATTGGTTGGCTTTGTATTCCATCTGGGTGCAGCTTTGTACTTAAATGGACAATGCTCACAAGTGGGGCTTGATAGTGTGGTGATAGATTAAGACAAGCGGGCATAAAATTGTGATTTATAGGCACTTCACAATAGTAAACACAGCAATCGCACGATATTGCTTGTCTGGGAGATCAAATTAGTCAGTCAGTACTTTGGTCACATGTTACATTCCCTGCACTTGTACACGTCTGCCTCAACAAGAACAATGATGTTTCAATATACTGTACTGTATTTCATCAGTGCCGACTGACAAAGAGTAAACAGAATGACTGATATTGTTTGGGAAATTACCAACTTGCGTGCACCAAGGAAAAATTGTGGATTATATGTTCAGGAAATGCTTCTTTCCAATATTTTAACAAGTTTTCAACACTTAAAACTGCTTTAAGGTTTGCAGGTGGATGCAATTTCTCTGTGCAAGCTAGTGGGGAGCAACAATTCAGGAGAAATATAGTTTTGTATCAGCTCATCTAACACTGCGTACTGTATTGACAGTGGAACAAATTGCTCCTTTATATCAAGGGACAACTTTGTACTATACACCAATACAAGAAAAAACCCCGAAAAAACCCCACAACTAAACAATACTGAATGGGGCCCCCTGACACTGAATTTCCAAATAATGCCAAACAAAGATGGAAGTTTTGCATTAACAGACTTAGAAGTGCACGCTTAAAGGCTTGAGGATATTAGCGACATGGGGGTGGAGGGGCCGGCATTGTGGTGGGTGAGAGAAGCGAGAAGAAAAAAAAACATTTCCCATCCTGCCATGATGAGATAAGAAGTGATCTTGTGCCGTGTAATGAGCTGATGTGGAATTAGTTTGGAAAGAAGGATGACACAAGACGTATTGAGACTCAAGAGGGACTTTCTCGAAGACAGTCACACCAGACTTTGTTTTATATCTGTGAAACTGACCCATTTGGTCCAAACAAAGCGGAATTATTGTACAAAATTTTACATCATCATTAATATTGCAGTCTTCTTACTTTAGTGGCTTTAACAGAATAATTAACTGTACAGTAGTTACCGCTGCTAAATTAGATTTTATTGTCTGGATTATGGAAAAAACAAAAACAAAAAAAACAAAAACCTTTACGAATATGCACAATGGATGGATCATTTTATTATAATTATTATTATTTTTAGATTATTATTATTATTATTATTATTATTATTATTATTATTATTGGGTATTTGATCTTATTGATGTCATGTGTGACTTATATATGATGGACTAACATTAGGCCTCTTGCAGCTGAAGCCAAGGGCAGCCATCTTAAGTTGCCACTGCTACTGACAACTTCTATTGTTTTTTTCACTGAACACACTGTTATTACTGTATATTATCTCAGTACCGTGAAGTTAGGTTTACGTTTCACAGCATTTTTTTTATCCCCCCCACCAAATGGCTTTACTTTCATTTTATTGTTGATGGTTGTGACAGTGTGATGAGGTAAATTCTTTTTGCAGCACTCGGAAATGTAACTTCAAACAGAAAAGCAAATAGGATGAATAAAATCTGATATTATTTATACTATTGGGGTATTTACACAAAGATAATAATAATATGTGCTTAATTTTTTAAGACTTTTTTTTTTTTTTATGCCACCCTGTCTTATACAGTGTTTGACACTCTTATCATACTATGCAGAGACATTAGGTTGGATATGTTCATATAAAATCACCACATAAAATGATCAGTTTATCTGATGACTTATTCTCAATCACAATCGTTCTTGTGAGACCTGACAAACATGTTTCTTGTCTTGGCACATGCACAGTCGACCAGTATTGGCCGTTAACTCGCTTCCATGAAAGCTTTATTGGAAGTGGTTAGTTACTATAAAATAAAAACAATTTGGTCCCTCATTAAAACAAATGCCATAGACATGAACATGTTAATACATTGCAAAGTGCTAATGGGGAGAAGCAGATTTTGTTTTAATTTAGGAAAGTACCTTTTGTCATCTAACTCGAAATGCAAAAAAACGAGTTTGTAGATGATTCTTTCATGCCCTGAAGACTCAATTTGGTATGCTATACCCTTATTTGGTTAGCTGATGGCAGATCAGTAGATTGTAGCATAAGCTATAGTTGGACATGATAACAGTAGCACAGCATGTGATTTATCAGTAAATTCAACAAAAATAAAGAAAGAAAGAAAAGAAAAAAAAAACAAACGCTTATTTTATTCTTGAGAAACCAAGCCTTGAAAAATTTGTTAACTTGTGACATTAAGTGGCAAAGTACATAGACAAAAGTTTTCAAGCACACTCCCTAATCAACAGAGTTATCAAGAGAGGCTTCAAGAGTTGGACTGACTAGACATCTCTGAGTATTCATCTTACTCTGACCCTTGACCTTAACACCATCTTTTTACTATTTTGGAGAGCTAAATCTTTTTTTTTTATTTGCATCTCTGCTATCGTACATTGTTCAGGCAGGTGTGGCATTGCACAAGAAGTAAAACCCAACTCCTTCAAACTGAACCCCTGCTACGCTATTTAAGTTGTAAAAATAGGATAGTTGATATTTGGGTACATTAAAAGTGAAAAGGAAGAAAAGATTACACTTTGAACCTGGTAAAAAGGTTATAATTGGAACCTGATTGCATTGTTGAACCTATACTGTACTGTATATATACACTTCACTGATGTCTAGGATATCATTGGTGTCTAGGATAAATTGCGATTTTCTATATCCACAATTACTAGTTTTGTAACGCTTGATAGATTGACTTGAACTTTAATTGATGAATGTTTAATGTTCTGTTGAGTGCTGTGTACTCGGATTCCAGACTACGTGTGACTATGTAGAAAGATCTGCGTGCCAAGCATGTAATGAATGCTGCTTGGTTATCCACCCCCCCAATAAGGTGCTAATAGTTGTTAATGTGTCTGCTCATCAAGAAAGTGGCGGCATGTCAAGTGCAAGGACATGAATATTTAATATTCAAATATAGGCACGGAAGTAAAAATGCTTGGAAACGTAGTTGAGTGGGTGTTATGTAGATTTTATTCAATAAATATTGATTCTGAACCGCTCCAGATGGTGCACGTGGCACAGTTGCATACTGTTATATTGTGGCTTTGTACAGTACTGATGCTTCTTGTAATTCCAATGTATAATGGGAGTATTTAGAGGTGGTTTAGTTGGGCAAATCCTCACTTGGGGGTGGGGGCAGGTACCAGACGCAGAGCTTGCTGTACAAATGACAAGCTAGCTACATTAATTAACTGTTAAACTGTCCTATTAATTGTGGCTTTACCCCATGGCATTATGTTTTTTAGCATTTGGCCTATATTTGACCAATGCATTCAAACAGCTATATCAATACGTTCGAATGACGTCACACAGTCAAAACTGTTTATTCAATGTTGGCAGTCCCATGCTTCCATACATTTCTGATGAAAATACGCATTTCCATTTTGATCAGTCGGTATTATAGATGTTATTATTTTGCGCCCCTTACAGCAGAGAACACAACGACAAAAAGATTACGTTTCTGGAAACACATGCCAACAATTAAACAAAGGGGAATACAACACACGGCACATCTTAATTTTGCCTCCTGGTTCCTATTTCATTCATTTAAAATAATTTTTTTCAGAGTAACAACATAGAAGTGATTTAACATGTCGCTTACATTTTCATGACGGTTTCCTTTTATGGTATAAACAAGGGTGCTTCCAGGTCTGAGGTGTCTGTTGCATGAAACTACCTTATTTGGATGATTGACACATGATTGAAACTTTGCTACCACAGCAACCTGTCAATCCAGATGGTTGTGCGTACGAGTGTGGATTACGTACAAACTCCACCCTGACGACCATGTTTGTAAGGTGTGAACAGTGGACGTCATCAAATCGTTTTGTGCGCTGTTCCTAAAACATCATCGTCCCTTACCAGATTTCTGATGATGTGCTCTCCAGCTTGCCAAGTTGAAACGACAAGCTCGCCATTAGCACTCACTCACCCTATTAATGCTTTTACGTGTGCGATCAAATACCTTCCCTTGTGCTGTAGCTATTGCCACACCTAGGAACACTTAACATGTAACATACCTCAATAATGACTTCACAATAACATCGTGAGATCATATGGGAACTTGACGATCTTTATTTTTGATTTAAGGGGTATATTTACTAGGGATGTAACACATCATGATATATTATCACGATATGAAGGTCACAATACGATAATTATCACAATATTGTAGGGAGGTTGGCCATACAAAAAAAAATCACAATATTGTAAAAAAAAAAAGAGCTCATATTAAAAAAAACAATAAAAAACAACATTTTGCCTTTGTACATTACAGCAATATATATAAACAACATAAATCTCTAATACCACTTAATATTGAGGCACTTACTTGCTAATGCACACACATATTGAGTTACTCCACATATTGACTCGGTTCACAAGCATATTACGTTGACCTTCATCTGACCAATAGCGGGGATTTTAAATATAGAAGGGCCAAAACATGCCATATGAAACTTAAACTGCACTAAAAAAACTAGCCACCAGAGGGTGCTAGAACTACACAAATCGAAATCAAATTGGCTTTTTTAAAAGATGTGCTGCTTTTAATATCGTGACACGACAACAACGATATTTTGTGGCTGTTTTAATATCGCTATATTATGATGTTATTATTACATCCCTAACATTTAAAGTTTACTTCCATGTCACTCTGATCAACATTGATTTACTCATGGTCAAATTAAGGAAATATGAACCCACGTTTGCTCGGATGGCAGATGGAAGACAAATGGGGGAACCACATAGGAAGGATGTGTTTTGGTAATGGTGTGGTTAACACACTAAATTGTGACATTGCAAAATAAGTGGAGACACACAAATGAAGGACACGGGGGATTTATTTCATGTTTATCTATGTTCTACCTACCTCACCCCTTTGAAGGTTAAAGCCAACGTCATGAAACTATTACAAACAACTCTCGCTATGACGTATTATGAACGTATTGTTCAATTAATACCTCTGTGACAGTGTCAACCGGAAATGTTGTGGCCAGTGTAGTCTATTGAATTGAAGAAAAATATTTCTTAAAGAGGGACAGTGTACAGAGATTCCTGCAGAACATTGATGATGATGAAATATTATTGGTAAAAATGTGAAATTGTCTGTAAAATATATATATTTTTTAGAAAACATACATATAAAAGAAAAAGTAGATGTCACGTGCTCACTCGTGCAAAGTGTTCAGGGTCTCGCAGAAAGACGGTCCTCTCCTTGGCGATGCTGTTGCTATGGTAGAACTCCACAAGCTCATTCAGGGAGGAGAAGAGCTCGTCCCACACGTAATACTGACTGCAACGATCCTGCAGCACCTTGAAATGTTGCACATGGTCCCCATAACTGTCAAACACACAAAAACAAGCATAAAACAGCATGTATCGACACTTCAAAAGTGACATTTTAATTATTATGCTATTTTTTATTTTTATTATGTCATTTAAGCCCTCATGACTCTTTTTTTTTTTTTTTTTTTTTTGGCCCATTGCGATCATAGCAATGTATTTTTATTTAAATCTATTGATTTTTTTTTTTTATAAATCAAACATACTAATGATAAATAGTTTATATTAAAAAAATGATTGAAAGTAGGTCAGTGTCTAACTGCCTTTGAAAATGTCTCATGTTCTGTCTGGAAACAAACAATAAGAAGCAGGGACCAACAAGTCAGCCAACATTTTGATGTCATTGAGTCATTAAAGGCTGTTCCTAATGGGATGCTCACTATTGTGAACAGTCTGTTTCATCACTTGAAACGTCACTTAGGAAACATTTACCGCTACTATTTTTTGTGAACATTTTATTTAAGTGCTAGCAAATGCACCTGCTATCTTTTTCAGTAGGAAATTAATGTCTATAATTGACACATTAAAGTCTAGAGGTTGATTTTTTTTTTTAATTGATGAAATTATTTTCTTTGAGAATATGAATAAACTGTATGCTGCAATGAAACCGCCATTTTCCTCCTACCTGCTCCCTGTGGCGGTTGCTAAGTAACTTACAGTTTATCTTTAGAAATCGCAATATCTCACCATGATCATTACTGTTATATAACCGCCTGTAACATACAGCGGAAGTTAACTCAACACCCCCTTATTTCTCAAATCATCACTGAGTAGGAGGGTGCCATGTTACATTTAATGATAGCTAAAATCTGTAGTACCGAATTTTGAAAAAATGTGCTTTGAGAGAGAGAACTTTTTCTTCGTTTCATAACCCAAGTGTGAGCTCACATTGGCGTGTGAGGTTTGACCTCACCGATCTGTCGCAGGTCTGATGGGACCGCACAAGTGATGGCCAGTTTGTTTCGAGCTGAATTCCTTCTCTACTCAGACGTGAAACTTCATGAACCAGCACAAGTGACTCCGGCCTCGTTTGACTCCCTCACCCTATATAACACGACATCACCCCCTTCTTTCCATCTCCACCTCACTCACACGGAAGGTCATCAAAATTCAGTCGAATTCTGGGGATGTTGTGATTCTAAACTTTCACGGTGTAAATGCTGAGGGGCACTCATTCACAAGCATTCATGTTTTCAAATACTCATTGTATTTTGGGGTTTTCAGCTTGTAAAAATCTTTCAATATACTCAAAATTTCTGAGGGAATTACATGATCCAGTGTCATTTATTTTTAAACATGAATCAATCCGTCTAGAGCAATTTAATCAGTTTTCTACCATCTGACATCTATTCAGTTGCTGGCTATTTATCATCATTCTAATGTCACTCGCAACGTCTCCTCCACCATTTTTGTCTCGACACCATTCCTCCACCAACCCGCAAAAGCAACTCTCACCATGATGAGATATGAAACTCATCTTCCTCAGCCCATTTTGACGTCTGGTGCCCTTTGCCTCCTCCTACTGGTCAGTTTGGGTAACGGACATTTCTTTGGTCTTTGCAGTAGATGGAAACCAAGGGTGACAAAAGTACTCACATTTTGTACTGAAGTAGAAGTGCTGAAACGTGTCAAGAAAAAAAAAAGTCTAGTAAAAGTAGAAGTACTGGTTCAATTCCTTTACTTAAGTAAAAGTAAAGGGGGCGGGGTACAGACTCTTAAATACAAAAGTAAAAACAAATATTGCTGTCAATTATAAATGGGCTGAAAAGAAATGTTATGAGCTGACTCAAACTAAAACAAAATACTAATTTAATGTTAACTACTAAAAATAAATAAATAAATACTGGTATTTATTTGTGTTTTTTTCCATCTTGCACAAGACACTTTGTACTTTAAGACTCATTTGCCCCAGATCGTTCTTGGTGCTGACAACCTTAAATAGGGCCATGGATAGAGACTATTTGGCCTATCCGAATCTGTTACTGTCTTTGTTAATCGTCATCCATGTTGCTAATGTCCCTGTTTTTACCGCCTTAATAAGTCCTCAAGATTTTGATCATTCGAGATCTTATGGCAGTTGACTTTTGTTCTGTCAATTTGCATTCATCCTGTCATCATCCATTGCGGTTGAAAATAGACATCTATTTTTTCATTCTTTTTTTTTCATTCATTTATTTCATGCAGTAGTCAACATCAACAATATATCAATTTTACTAGACAAATATTTCTAACCCTAGCCTGAAAAGTAGTGGGAGGAAGAAAAACTTAAAGTCCCACCCACAATGTCATTAATATCAAGCATTGAAAATAAATTTAGCTACTTTCTTGCAAACTTGCACTAACCAACAGCAGTTTTAATGAATGCTGAAAAACGGTTTATAAACAAAGTATCAATTAACTAACATGACATCAACAGCTCATACCAACAATGGCAATGAAAAATAACAACACCAGCTATGGTAAGAGACAAACTAGAAACAAAACAAGACGACAAACGGCACATATCAATAATTCTAAGACAAGTATACCAGCAGTGGTGATAGATAGTATGTAAAATAAAAAGGCACTATCACAATAAGTTGAAAGATTGATGCACTCTCCAAATACTGAGATCAAACCATGAGTTTGTAAGACAGTTTGAATCTGTGGATGTTTTGGCATTGCTTATGTTGGACCTCTAAGCTGTTCCAAAGTTTTGATCCCACGTACAGAAAAACCTTTACAAACAGTTTTAAATTTAGGTAATATAAAATCTCCATATCCTCTCAAGTTGTGGTAGACATTCTCTTTTTTATTTTTATTTTATTTTTTTATAAAAAATATATTGCAAATTATTAGGTAGTAATTCTTGAAATGCTTTATATAAAAATATTATACTTTATAAGGTCATGTAATTTGAACAACTTTTGACAAAGGAAGAAATACAGATATCTATTTCCAAATATAGGCAGTAAAAGTAAAAAGTTGTCAGAAATATAATTACTCAATCAAAGCACTTACTGTTCACAGTTTGAAATGAAACATGTTCATCATTTTGATTGAAATGACAAGTCATACATAGTTCATGTTTGTTGGAGTTGTAACTTTATGCATGGCTTTCGACTGTTTTCAAATCATCTCTATTGTAAACAAGAAAGCTCATCAGCAAAGTTATTAATTCTCTTTTCATTTGAACTCTCTGAGAGGTATTAATTTAACTACATTGATTGTTATAGTGGTACTTTGCAGTGTTATGGAATTAATCTGCATCACGTCGAGTCTGCGATGCAAGCTGTCACAAGTGCTATTTCTTTTATTAGTCAAAATGTGGCAAAGAAATAGAAGATAAATTTCAAAATGATCACATGCAAGACAATGCGGTATTTTGTTCATCGTTTGCAGAGGTGGAAAACTGCATTGCTTTTTTGCATGAGTGTGTCGAAATATTTCAAATACATCACAGCATGATGTAAACTAGTGTTATAAACTGCAATAATAAATCATTATATTAAATCTCATTCACTGACAAAAATCCCATGTTACAATGCACATTTGGCATATATAGTAGCTATATAATCCACAAACAGTAGTATACATTTTCTTTCATCATGATGCATCCGTCATCATCCCAATCAGCCCAGAGGTCAAGGAACACACGCTGGCCGATAAACTCTTAGCATGATGAACACACGTCCCACGTACAAATACAGTCTCGCTCTCTCCCACTCTCTCTCTCGCTCTCTCATTTGTGTTCTTTATCCCATGTAATTAAGGCCCACAGCGATTGCGAGATTATGTTCTTTTTCTCTGTACAACGAAAACAGGAGGAGGGATTGAGAAGCAGACAGGCAATGGGAAAGCCACCTACTGTAGATGTGCAGATAGAAAGCGGTGAGACGGACGGACGGACCGACAGCCAAGTTATTTTTACAACTTTTACCCTACGCCAGCACAATTGGATATGCATGAAGGTCGCCCTGCTCGTCTTTCCCTCGACTTCCTCTCCCAATCTGCTCTCACTTCCTCTCTGGTGCTGTCAGCCCGGTTCTCTAATCTCACCTTCTGTTTCCTAATCATTAACAGTGTGCAACAGTGCGTGCATGTCTGCGTCTTTGCGATTAAACTCTAAAGAATGAACGCCACGCCCATCGATATGGCCAGTGTTCATTTTTGCAGCCATCAAGCAAGACAAGGATGATGATGTCAGAGAGGACTAACCAGTTGTGCTGGAAAATAACATTACATCATGTGGGGGGGTGTTGGCGTGCGTGTGTGCGTGTGTATGTGTGGCTGTCTGTTTGTTTGTATGGGTTACTCTTTATTATTATTATTATTATTATTATTATTCTGTTATATGAAATATGCAATATGCAGTAACATTGCTAAAAGGAGGTGAAGAGACCAGCTGAGCAAAACATGCGAAAAATGCAAATCATGGGAAGGAACCAACCTTAAACTAAACTGTACTTACCATGATGAGTGTGGATCAAATTAAACAGCTCAAACTGAGAGAAACATTTTGCATTTACTCTTTGAAAGTGAAGAGCCATCCAGGCCTTCAATGGACAGTGTGTAGACTGTTTTTTCAGTGTCCATTCATTAAAATAAATAAATACATAATAATTTAAATAAAAAGCAAAAAAGGATGTTCTATCACATCAACATAAATTTTTTGAGAAATACAATCATAGTTCTAGTAATCGCCTTATAGGACACTGTCATGTTTCGCCGCCAACTTTCTGCTACAGATACCTGAAGAGAAAAGTCTAGGCTTTTGAAGTGTGAGCTCTCTGAGGCACCGTATGCGGCGCAAATGCTTAAAATGCACACAAGTTTGGAACTTAGGATGTTGCATTTTCTTTACGTCACCACTAGATGGCACTAAATTGTCACTTTAAGATGACTTCTCACCCAATAATTGAAATCTGTATTATTATTTTTTTTCCTTCTTCTCCCTCGCTGAAAATCTTGCCTGTCTTGACTGATCCTGGTTTCCTCGGTTTCAGGACATTGACAAAATTAATGTGTTAAAGGAACTTTTTTGTTTGGAAATTGGGAAGAGTGAACGGAAGTTTACAAGCGTAAACTTCCGTCTTGTTGGAGCTTTTGCAATGGTATTTTGTTGTTGTTGTTGTTGTTATTTTGCTTATAAACTCCATTAGGACAGTTAAAAATAGCAAAAAGTGCACCTGTCGTTTTGTCACTTATGGCTGAAAGCCGTTTAAACATATTTACGCAAACACTTTCAGCACTCCAATCGCCACCATTCAAACGACGGCTATTTTGGTAGCAACACTTTTTTTTAAGGTTGATTTTCACACATGCGCAAACGTAATGCACACTTCGCTTATTGACTAACTTATTGGGCAACTACTGCCCCCAGTGGCTGACAGCAGTGTCGCATACTGTCGCATACGTCAGAAGTGACACAGAAGTGATGTCACTGCCACTACAAATGTCTGCACACATTTGATTGTGAATGAAGATTGTTTGTTTCCATCACTGATAAAGGTAGGTGGGCTAATTCATGTTTTTGTTCCCAATGTGTGATCCCAATTAATAGACTTCTCACATTCTTCAATATTTCCAATTAGTTTTTATACTGTATACAGTATGTTTTGTAATGTTGGGAAGTTTTACCCAAAAACAAAACATTGAACCATTGTATTACTATATAAAATTAAGGCGATACTGAACTGGGGAGACTGAGAGGAACCGAAGGAGTCCGGATCTGACAACAGAAATAACACTGACTCATTCATCATGTTCTGCTTGCCATTTATTCCCCTGCTTGTTCGTTCCCTGATCATTAATCTTTCTCTCTTGTTTTCTCAATTGGCTTTTGATTATTGAGCTGTGCTATTAAATGCTGTCACTGAGTTGTGGATAGCCTAATAAACGCACAAAAAAGCCATTTTGAATCCAGAGCTTTATTAATACCGTGAAGCAAGCGAACACCAAGCTATTTTCTGACACATTTACTTTGAAAAAAAAAAAAAAAGATTTTAAAGCAAAGGGAATGTTTACAGTTTCAAATAAATACAACCTGCTGTGTGAATGTGAGTATGAATGGTTGTCTGTCTCCGTATACGCCCTGTGACTGTCTGATGACCAGTCCAGAGTGTGAAGTCTGCCTTTCACCCAAAGTCAGCAGGGATACGCTCCAGTTCCCATGACCCTCAACAGGATACGCACCATAAAAAAAAATGGTTGACTGGATGGCACTTAAGACTCAATTATTGTGAAATAACCCCCTCGCAATTGACATTCATGGTACACTAAATTCCTCACGTGATACTTGAAGCTCAGCCAAGATTATGTAGCTGTAGCATAAGCATTAGCCTTAAGTGAACATTCTCTTTAACAAGCCCGATAAGTCACTAATGATGACTGATGATAAAGATTCTCAAAGCCAAACAGCCTGCAGGAGCATGAGTCAGTGATATCAGAGGTCATGTTAATGAAGCAACATTCCAAGTGCTGTCCCTCCCTACTAATGTGAATATCAGTCAAGCACTTTTACTCAGCACGGAGGTGTTAGGCTTAATATGTACATATGCGCATATTGATGACACACAACAATAACTGAATGATGCTCCCATGCATCCATTTTGTTGAACTTCCGCTCGCACCCCCGACTGCACTTGCAAAGTGAAGACTTTCAGGAAACTTTGATCAACACTGGTCCAAAATGACTTGGATATGCAAAATGGATTTCTCATCTCTCTTCATAGAAGTGAAGTTTGGCCTCACTTTGGCCCACTTTCTAAAAAATAAACCACTAAATAACCCAATGGGACAGTGGTCCTTCCATGGTCTGATGCTCATCACCAGATACACATTCATCATCACCTCTCAGAACAGGGGGAAAAAATATCATATTTTAATATCATGTCAACTTGTAGCTGTGGATATTGAGTAATTTAATAATAAAAATGAGTTATAGAACTGTCATTCCATGCAAAATCACCCAGTCGGCATGACCAAGCAGATTTTGATTATTGATGTACCTGTTGATAGTGAAGGCACAACACTAAATTTCAAATTTTAGGTCAGTCGGAGCAGGGGATTGGAATTTTGAACTTTTTTTTTAACCTTTATATCTCAGAAACTACTGGGTCAATCGTCACAACATATGTATTGTTGGAAAGGGAGTCATGCAATCATGAATATTTGGTAACCTTTTGATGTTTTGTTTTAGTTGACCTTAAAATTGGCCTTGTGGATTACATGACTGTTAACAAAACAAAACAAAAAAGTCATGAAACATAATCTCTTAGATGTTTTCTAAAACACAAGTTTCGGATTTTTTTGTTTTTTTTTTTTTTGTTTAGCAGCAATAAGGATCGAGTCAACATATCCATTCCATCAGATATTCATTGAAAATTGAATATTCATTCAGAGATAACTGTTGTCTGACGGTATAGCTACCATAGAGCATTCAAAATTTCCTTGTGACAAGACAAGACTGTTGGAGAATGTTTCAAGAATCGTTAAGCTTGCACAAATTGCTCCCCAAAAAACAAGAATTAAAAAGACATTTAACAAAAATATGTGACCACCTGATAATTTAAAAACTAGCTTACAGCATTGTACTTGTAGAGAAACTGACCATAGACATGATGACGCAAAGAAAATGGCTATCAAAATACTGGCAAAATGCTCCACCAGCACTTGAAGTCTTTTTTTTGTCTTCACTGATTCCTCCATAAGAAAACAAACCTGCTCTTTAAACAGATGTTAAAGCTGCACTGAGCTGAGTGTTCACAGTTGGTGTCACAAAAACGTCATCCCTGACATGGGAGCTGTCAACGCACACACCTGACCCAGTTTCGGGGCCTCCTGCACCATCCAGTAAATGATAGTCATGCAGATGGCTACAAACTGCCAAAAAATTGATCTTTTTGCCTGAACACAGGCAAAGGGAGACATTTTTTTTTAATCCAACTTTAATCTTCAGTTCTATTCAGGCCAGTGTAGAACCAGCCACCTCCCGAGGCTCCACACTTTAGCACCTCCTCCGAGCCCCGGGCCAAGATCACAAGCGTCCATGACTGTCACTGCCTGACTGGCCTAACAATCGGCGCCATCAGCAGCTCAAGATGCTCTCGTGTGCCAGACGAGATTAGCTCACATCGGGCCAGAGGCTTCCTACTTTTTTAGCCTCTACCTAACACCCCGATGCCTACGTATTCTATCATGCAGCTGAAAATCCGCGCACATGTACGCTCTCAATATGTATTTATGAACTAGCAAGGAGATGGCTGCTGCATGATGTGCACATATATTGTTGTTGATGTATAGGTGAATGTTGAACCAACTCTGCAGAAAAATATTGTACACTTATTGCTCACATTACATGCATGATAATCTAAGAGCCTACAAAAGCTATATTCCGCCTTTGCCAATATAATGCTAACAATAATTGTTTCTGTTTTCATGGCTCTAACTTTATTCATTAATGTCAAAAAAGAAAATGCTTATATGTATATTTGATACCACTATTTTTCAGGCTGATACAAATACAAGTACTGATACTGATATCGGCAGAGGTGCCGATACTGCATTAAAACAGTGGTATCGGTATCGGTGACTACTCACAAGTAACATGCCGATACCATTAATTCCAACGCTAATATAGGATTTTGGATGAAGCATCTTGTGTCTTGCTGGTGCACGACATTCACTGATATGTGACATGTTCACTGCATGCCGATCTAAGATATCCTATTGGCTCTTGAATGCTCTGAACCAATGGCAGGACAGCTTTTTCATGGTGAGGAAAAAAACCCTTAAGTATCGGTACGGTATCGGCCTGTACTGTAAAGCTGGGTATCGGAATCGGTATCAGGCGCAGAAAAAAAATGGCATCGGAACAACACTAAATACAAGTACTCAACTCTTGAGTCTTCTTCTAATTTCTAGTTCCTAAAAGCAAAACAGCGACAAGAGGGCTGTATTGAGGCCGATACCTTGTATTGGTACTCATCCGTCCCTACAAAATACAAATGCCATTATGTTATCTTTATAGGGTAAGTGCTGCTGTGCTGTAAAGGCCTAGATACACCAATCCGACATCGGGAGTTGGGCTAACGACATGCGCCGTCTGATCAGTGTATCAATTACTGTCGTAAAGTCAGATCGAGTTGGAATACGTCGGCGGGGCGTTTCCAGAAAATTCGGCGTCGGGGCATTTGATCTCTGTGATTGGCTGTTAGCTAGCGAATTAACGCGCAGGGCAAGAAGAGGAAGTAGGGTTGCCAACTGGCCAGTATTTCAATTCTTACACTAAATGCAGCAAATGGCATCTTAGCCATTTTTGGACCACAGGTGCTCCCGTAGGTTGACAAGTGACAAGGAAGTTGCTCATAGTGAAAAACATGAGTCGCTAGGTGTGACGTTATATGTGGAGATCTTGCAAGGTAGAGAGGCAACTAATAATAAAATAATAATAATAATAATAATAATAATAATAATAATAATGATAAAGGGCGGCACGGTAGTCGAGTGGTTAGCACGTCCGCTTCCCAGTTCTGAGGTCTCCGGTTCGAGTCCAGGCTCGGACCTTCCTGGGTGGAGTTTGCATGTTCTCCCCGTGCCCGCGTGGGTCTTCTCCGGGTACTCCGGTCTCCCCCCACATTCCAAAGACATGCATGGCAGGTTAATTGGGCGCTCCGAATTGTCCCTAGGTGTGCGTGTGAGTGTGGATGGTTGTTCGTCTCTGTGTGCCCTGTGATTGGTTGGCAACCAGTCCAGGGTGTCCCCCGCCTACTGCCCAGTGCCAGCTGAGATAGGCGCCAGCAGCCCCCGCGACCCTTGTGAGGAATAAGCGGTCAAGAAAATGGATGGATGGATGGATAATGATAAAGAGAGAGAGAGAGGCACTTCCTGGTTTCGTCACAGCTTCATGTCGCCTACACTCACTCTAAACGCTGATCTGCCTTCACTGCTGGTTGGCGTACGGTGCACTTCTTCGCCTGGGAGACCATGTGTGTGCCTTACAAGATGTAAGCTTGTTTGAGTGACAAAAAATAAATAAATAATTTAAAAAAAACAACAACAACAAAACAACCTCTAAACACCGATCTTAATACGTCGGCTGCGAACGGGGCGGGAACAATACAAGATGTATTCTCGTACTATTTATGAACAAATGCTGCAAGAAGGACAGAAGACTGCTCGAGTCAGCCAGAAGCAGCAAAAAGTTTCCACGGAAAAAGTGGTGAGTCACGCTCCTCTTTTGCAATTTATTTCTTTTGCATTTCTTTTTTTTCTTTTTTTTTTTATAGGGAAAAAGACAAATTGTTGTTTCTTTGAGGTTTTGTATGAGGTTACATAATGATGGCCTGTAGTAAGGATTAAAGGGAATGTACAAACGTTGTGCATTTCAAATCAAATCAGAATATACACTGATTTCACACATCATGTTCACACTACCATGGCACCGTGCCGTGCACCTGTCCCTTATTTCGGGATGAGATAGTTGGCAACCCTAAGAGGAAGTGACTTGTAGATTAGTGCGCGTCTATCAGCTGTATGCGGGTCGCCGCGCAGTGATACAAACGAACAGAAAAATAGTGCCCAACGGTAATGGAGTCTGACTTTTTTTTCCAAAGGGAGTTGTGTGATGCAAATGTGTCACTCTTTTGAACACAAAGTGTTTTTAGAAGAAAAACGCTTTATTTAGGTGACCCCAGGCAATTTGCTGGACTATTTTCCTCTCGTCCAACACCGGACCAGAACTTGTGTCACAGAACGCTGTCAGGGGTAAGTCAGTGATGATTGCACACACTGGAGGCGAGGATGAAATTGAGATTCATGTCAAAATATCTGAACTATCCCTTTAAGCCCCTTTGAAAAACATAACCTTAATTCTTTCTATTCCACATTTGACCCCGAAAATTGGTTAACTACAAGTAAATTTGAGCCGGCAGAGATTTATTCCATCACATTACGTTGGAAATGTGGTTAGCATATTAGCTGTACAGTCAGGAGGTCAGCCTTCAAATCATTGTTGGAACGTTTCTGTGTGTGTGCATTTTTTTTTTATTATTATTATTTTTGTTTCCTCCCAAATCACCCCCAACATGTTTAGAAAGGGAAAAAATGGGTTGCTAAACTAATGACTGGCATGTATGCACCCTCTGTGACATCATGACCATCAAAGTGCATATAATATAATATAATATAATATAATATAATATAATATAATATAATATAATATAATATTATTTCAACTTACCTGACTGACATGGAAAACTCCCCAGGAGCACTTTCGCTCTCTCGGACCAAAAATGCTCCACATTCCCTGTGTCTCAGTCGACTTTCTGCCACGCCACGAGATATTCGACCTGCAAACCACCTAATGGTTTGGAAAGAAAACAGAGAATCTTTGCAAAGTATTAAATGAAACTGAAGTATTGTCTTTTAACATTTTTGTTGTTGCAGCATAAGAGAATGGCACTTAAAACAAATCCTCACAATAGCACAGATCACTGCTGTCAGACACATAAGAAGATTCAGGATGGAGAAGGATTATGATCTTTTTGAAGTTATTTAAAAATACCGTTGCTAAAATTACCCACACCAAATCTGTGGGAGCTGTATTTAAAGTTGTCAGTTGTAAAGCGGAAATGCAGTTCTGCAACATGAATTCCTTAAACATTTGCTTTGACAAAGACCATTTCCTGTCGGTTTCATTGAAGGAGCTCCAACTAATGTTCTTTAACAAGACGGAGCCCGCCGTAATGTTGTCACTTTAGCATCTGTCGTTGAAAAACTAGGAGCCCATCTGGTGTGAGACAAAGGGATGGGAATACAGTGTGTACCAGCAACTACACACACACACACACTTGCAACTGCAAAGTGTGAGATTACGTAAGTGAGCGTATGAGTAGGACGAGTTTGTCCTATGCTGGGATGCAGATGTCCAAATCAGAGCAGAAGATGCCTGGAGCTGCGACACACACACACGCACGCACACTAATGAGCTGTTCCGATAAGACAATTGCTACATATGTGGAGTCTGTTTCGCTGCTGTACTGATGCATTGTGTACGTGTGTGCATATAGTGTATGTGTGCGGCATGAACTCACGCATGTGGCCGCAGGTTGATATAGTTTTTGGGCACAAAGCCTTTTCTGTTGTGGAGCTCAGCTGTGTACCAGTTGGGATCATCCTCCATGTTGGTGATCTAGAGACAAGTCAAACAAAGAGATTAAATATTTACCCGATATGATGTCCACTCACGCTATTATTACTGGGTCAAAGGTCACTGTCAATCATTCTCTTTTTTTTTCCTGACCTCTTTTCTCTGTCTTCTGTTTGGTAGGAGAATAGCAAAAATGGCAGCGAAAGTTTCCATAAGACTTGCTCTCATGAGGTCAGCTTACTATGGACAAAAGGCAAGGTCCAGTACACGCTGGACTGGGTGGATTCTAATCTCAGTTATTCTGTTTTTATTTTATATCGTTCACGCTAGACTTTTAACTATAAAGGTTGCTGACATGGAAAGGAACATTTACATCAATGTTATAGCAGCAGCTAATACAATACAGTATCAACAAACTGAGACTAACCCTGAACTGTGAGTTGACCCACCCGAGATAGGAAACTCTGCGTTTTTGGTTCCAGGACAGCTGATTTGAGTTAGTTAATTTGATCAACGCAGAGTAGTTTCACCTGGAGTTAAAGCGTGTGCACCACTAGGAGAGTGAGGTGATGTGAGACGTTTTTTTACATTTCTCCCCCTCCAAGCAAGCTAAAGTGATGTATAGCTAAAATTAACACATTTTCCGTTAATTTATGATGTTTCCTAAGAATGGAAATTATCAGAATGTATGCAGGACTAACGACTGAAAATATGATTGTTTAAAAAAAAAAAGTGGTAAAGTGTCTCATTTTAACCCAGCTACGGGATATAAACTAAGACAAAGCCCAAATTTCAAAGGGGTAAAGTGATCCTCCTAGGGGTAAAATGATCCACTTACTTTTTCCACTCTGAATCAAGCCAAACAACACCTGTTGTAAAAGTCAGAATCCTGACTAGTTAAACAAGCACTGATTCCGTAAATAATGTTGGAATAATTAAAAAAATAATAATTATGGAGACTGGTCAACTTAAGCCCATTATTCCCTAAACATTTGAAGGTAACTGAACAAAAACAACAAAATATCATTCAAAATGCTTTATTTAACAATCAAATGAGAGAAACAACCATTTTCACACAGTTGGAGTCAGAACTCAGGAGTCTTCGAGCCATCTATGATCTGGAAATCAGGGCAAAGAATGAACTGAAACAGGTAGGGTAGAGCAGACTGCGACTCAGAAAAAAGGAGAAAACAGTTTCTGACCTGAAAAAAACAAAACATGTATGAAAAGACAGTGTCTCACTTTTCTCCATAGCATTTGTCTCACTTTAACCCACCACCACAATTTTATAAAGAACAACCTTTCTTCACAACTCAGGATAATCTTTGGCTAGCATTGTCACATACATTTATAAGTTGATAGTTAAGCAATATGTGGGATGTACATTTTTTCCTCTTGAGTCAATTAGCTTTACTGCAACAGTTGATTTAAGTTGAAAGCCAATAAAGTAATTTTATATACCAAAAATATATTTTTGTACAAAATGCATGCTTACCTCAGCACAATCCAGTCATCTTCTTTATGGCCAAGATGAAATGGGAGGGGCTTGATAATAAATTGGTCACATAACAACAGATGTGCTCTTTTTCCGAGATACAGGTGGTGTCTCACAATACCCCACTCTCCCTACTCTAAAAAGGTCGCATCAATGGAGCCCCGATTCAACGAGTCACCATGGCAACCGCAATCTGCTTCCCCGTTTTTTAACCCCTCTCAAACACTAATTTGAACATGTTTTAGGAAGTGGAGTGGAAAGATTTCAAAACGCGGCCAGTACGTTCAAATGTGGACGCCATAGCAGGATAGTTACTTGTCACGTGTGCACAAACCGCCAGTCTGTCAACAACAATGTCGCGCAACCTCCTAATTGTTTATACTTTTACAGGAAAAAGTTTTGCGTGATGTACTTGAATCACCTGGCATTGTCACTTCTCTGTTTTGTGTTTGTCTCACTGATCTGTATATATTACTGGATAGCCGATAGACCATACATGCACATGCAAGCTGTTGCAGCCACAGGGCAGCCATTTTACTCCCCCCATCTCGTGAGCAGATTACCGTTTTAACTACTTTGAAGACCACCTTTTCTTTTTTCGCTCAGATAGACCCCTGCACTAAGTACTGTCTCAAATGTTCTCTAATTTCTACTGTCAATGTACGGCGCCTCTCTGGTGTCAGGGTCTGATTTTTTATTTTATTTTTTTGCTAATCTGTACCCACAGTTTAGTAAACTGTAGCCACAGTTGAACAGTTTAACAATCTGTACCCACAGTTTAACAATCTGTACCCACAGTTTACTAATCTGTACCGACAGTTTAGTAAACCATACCCATGGTTTACTAAACCGTACCTACGATTTAGCACTTCTTTGGCGTTATGTAATACGCATGCGCAAGCAACGTTCGAGTGGTTGCTTGACAGCTGTATTAGCAGCAAACGGCTGCTTTTTTATTTATTTATTTTATTATTATTATTATTTATTTAGTTATTTTTAAATCTTAAACTGTAGACTAGTTTTGGCAGCTTAACAATGCATTCGGATGAATGGATGACGGAAAGATGAAGTTTCTTTAGCCAAGTATGGCGTATTAATTGCGGAGCACAGCAAAACATGTCTGCATTTCACCAGCCTTCAGGCTTAACACGGAAGTAAAAGAAAGAAAGAAGAAAAGTGTTCGAGCGCCTCACAGTGGCACAAGCGCAACATTACACATCAACTGAATCCATAAGTCTACAGTTTAAGATGAAAAAAAAGCAGCCGTTCGCTGCTAATACTGCTGTCAAGCAACCACGCGAACGTTGCGTGTGCATGCGTATTACATAACGCCACAGAAGAGCTAAACCGTGGGTATGGTTTAGTAAACCGTGGGTACGGTTTACCAAACTGTGGGTACAGATTTACTATACTATGGGTACAGTTTACTAAACTGTGGGTACAGATTAGCAAAATAAAAAATAAAAAATTCAGACGCTAACACCAGAGGGGCTCCGTATCAATGTATAGGATCATATGCCGAGAAAGGTTTCTTGGGAGGAGTAATATGGCGGCCACGCGGCTTCAAAAGTCTTGGCCTATCAGCTCTTCAGGGGTTCGTCTTCTTCACTGAGTCTTCTTCTATGCGTTCCGTTAACTCCCATCAGTGATGGGATACTGTGTCTTGCTAAAAAAATTAAAACAGAGGACGAATAAACATTTATTACTTATAAACTTAACATGGTACGTGTTTCTAAATGTACCAATTTCTCTATATTCTGTAGGATGTGTTACATGAAAAAAAAAATGCTATTATTTCCCCACATATTTCAAAAAAGCACATTTTAGAGCTGCAATTTGAATACTTTATTTTTACTCATTTCAGCCCATGCTTATTTGTCAGTAAAGTTTGCTGGCGTGTCTGTGAAAGTCGCACCTTGCTCTGCAGTGCGTACACATTTAGACCAGGCATACCACTTGGTGGTAAACCAGAAGAGCTGCTAACGAAAACATTTTTACCATCCCACATAATAAACATATCATTTAGGTATACATATGACTGTTACAATAAAAAATGCAAATAAATTAATATAAAGTATTGGGATATGTATTGCCTTGAAGATCATGTATTGGGATACATATGTATCGCGATACGTATCATATCGACAAAGTATTTTGATGTAAATATCGACCTTTAACGGTGAAATCCGACTTAAGTCGAAATTCGGGTTACATCGCCAGCGTACAAATGGAACTCGGCCATAACTCAAGGACTCTCGTTACCTTGAAATAAGGCATGATATCAGCCCGATACAGATACTCACCCATCCCTAGTTAATATTTATAATGATATACCAATATAGGAGAACAGTATACTACGGTATTCTTCACTATTCTTCACTGATTATCTGATATGAAATATAGCTCCTTGTACTATATAATATAATTAATATTAAGACATGAGTTGATTATAAATTACTGCTCTGTTGTTACTCTTTTTTTTTTTTTTTTTTGTGGTGGAAAATAGCAGATGAGCAATACAGAAGAGCTTTACTTTTTTTCTTCTTTCACCTTACATCTCAAGCCTAATCATCCATGTTGAATCCGTGAAATTGAAATGGCTTCTCAATCAAACATCAAACTCGACCCTGATGGGGAAACTCAAGTTGTTCGAAAAGGCCATCAAAAGCTGTTTCTCTCCGGCTTTGGCAAGTCCATTTCAAGCACCAACTATTTGAATGAAACTGTAAATGTGCATTTAGACGAGTTTTGACATACTGCAGATTGATGTGCTGCCCTCAGCCAGTACTGCTGTTCAATCAAGTTTTAGCATTTGATCTCATGTCAACAAAAAAAAGGCGAAGGTGCAAAAATAACATCTTCCTCTCTGGTTTTCTCACCTCACACGCAACACCCACTCTTCATACTCTTTTCTTTGCTTCTTATTTCCAACAGGAAAAGGTTGCAGATTTAAAGAAAGTTGTTTTGTGATTAGGTTTATGTCCATTCATCATGTCAACACTCACAAGGGTGACAAATAGATACATTAGATGGAATGCAGTTTTTTGTTTTGTTTTGTTTTGTTTTGTTTTGTTTTGTCACCCCATTAGGGAAACAAGGGTTTGGACCCCTATATGTGATATTTAGCATGATAACACAAAAATACACCACTGACTTCTGAGGGTTGGGTAGAGAGGTAAAGTAGATAGATTGGTATACCTTCAGGAGACAGAGATTCATAACCCCCTTTGAAACTTGGCACAGCACCTTCAAAACAACTTCACTTTTATACTCGTAGCAATGAGAATGAAAAGATTTGTTTTGAGCTATTCTTTGACAGGGCTTCTTTGTGCTTTCATGCAGACCACACTCTTGGCTGAGTTCTGCAATTTATTGACAGCCGTACTTGTTTTTGCCTTGCTAATGAATGTGCAAAAAAAAAAAAAAAAAAAATGCTATGTGTATGTGTACACAATTCTCCCTCCATCAATTTGACAAATGATTTTTGTAAAATATTCTTACTGATAGACAAAAAGATCAACAACTTCAACTCATTAACTAAATTGTATCGTAACATCTCCTCGGGAGACCTAAAGTTGAGATGAGCCCTTTATAATGGTTACAAACTCCAGTTTCCCTTATAAGAGCAACACTGTTAGTGGGAGTTGAATTACTTATTATTCATTTCCTCTCCTTCTACAATGCTTTCTAACAAATTTCCACTGCCCCCAAAAAGGCTCAATTCAGTTGTTCATGTGTATTAAGTGTTCCAATAATGTATTGGCATGCATGCGCAAATGAAACACATGAATACTCGTAGAGGATCATACTCACATTAATAAAAGTGAAAACAATGTTGTTAAGAGGATGATTTACTATGTTTATTTGAGCGCATGAGATGTTGTTGGTGCACTTTAGGAGGGTTTTGATTTCGAGACCTTCCTCACAATCGAAAGCAAATTGCGCTGCCAATTTTCACTTACTGCTTGGAGAACAATAGATTTTTATTTTGGGGGCTTGTGTCCGACTTGGCCACGGCAACACAACTTTTCCTCCCTTAACAAGGCTATTTTAAAATTGAGAATCGACCTTCCATCCTACCTTACTAATGCTTTGCCACACTGCACACTGGGACATGGCCAAACTCCAACACAAAAACAAATCAGCTCTTCTGGGACAACAAATAAAGGATTTTTTTACTCTATAAAAGCACAGTAAGAACAAACAGAAACCTATTCACAACATAGTATAACAGTCAGTAATAAGAACACGGAATATTCATGTCGTTGCATTTGACCGAGATCTGAACCTGACCTGTTTTGACGAATGTAGGCGGAACAGTATTGCTAAAGTTAACTGTGCCACTCTTCCCCTAAAACTTGAGTCATCGACAAACAGTCAACGTAATGGAGGCGTATTATACTTTGTTTTTTACAATTCTAAACAGTTCCCAGGTGTGTAAATAAGACGTCTGTGACAAACTTGCCACCCGATCACCGGGCCTCCTCTACTGCAGCGTCTGCCAACACAAGAATGACTACATATTGATTCCTGTGTCTAAAAGTGCAATCCATAAGGACAGTAAATGCCTCAATTAGGTTTTCTCTTGTGGGGGCAGCACTTTTTCACCGAGTCGTCCAATTACTTCGAAAATGCCAGGTTTTTGTGACATAAAAAGTGAGACCAAGACAAATCATTTCAAAACGTTTCCCAATTAATGTGACCAAGAACCTTACAGGTTCAAGTGGAGGGAAAAAAATAAAATAACATGACAGGGGAAGTAAAAATATTGATCTCAGTGGTTTAATGTGGGTGCAAAAGTGTGCACACCCTCTTATAACTGAGGGTGTGTTAAGAATTAACCAATTAAATTCATTCATGTTAAATGACAGTCAGCACACATCTGCCACAAATTAAAGTCCCTCTGATTACCCACAAATAAAGTTAAGATATTCGAGTAGGAACCACATCTTACAGGACAAGCCATGGTTGACTGATAGCTTCCACGGCATCACAGGGATATATCATAGTTCAAAAGTATCAATTAGGAGAAGGGTAAAATATAACAATTTCTAAGCCAGGGATCAATTACACAGTATACCATGGAACACAATGAATAATATAATATAACTAACAATAACAGTAAATAACAGTTATCAACTTGAGAAATGTGATATAACAGTGACATCAGTGTGCCAAGAGCTTGCCATCCTCCCCCCAAATTTGCAAAATGACAAGAACAAAACTGGTCTAAACTGGTTGTATAACACAAGGAGGGTGGGGGGGGGGGGTCTAATGTTTGTTCGCATATCTTAGCTATGAAGTAGTTTTCTTCAGCTGGAATTGTGATCTTAGTCAATGTGGTGGTGGTGCTGGTGGTGGGGTGCGTGTGGGTGTGTGTGTGCGGGAGGGGTTATGAACAGTTCCAAATACCAGTCGTGTTAACATCAAACATTCAGGCTTCTGCCAAAACTAAATAAAAAAATAGATAAAGTCAACAATTTCTCTAACATCTGAACTTCCATTTGGTGGTAATTAAGAGGCACTTTAAATGGTGGCAGGGGTGTGCTGACTCCCATTTAGCATTAGTTTCAATGTGTTTGATTAATTCTGAACACAACCAGATCCAAGTTGCATGACAGCATACATACACAAAGACCACCGCGCTGTCAATTTCACCGAACAATGAATGCAAACAATGTTGCTTGCTAGCTAACACTGATTGTGATGTTGGCTAATGCTAATCTGTCCTTCCAATATTACAGCCATGTTAATCTTTTGTATTTGTCTTGATAGTGTTTCTTTGAGCAGTAGTCCAATCGCTGCTTAAAAATGGTGGATCGTCGCCCAGCCGAGCTGCCAAGTCCTGGGCTCAAAAACTTGAGTGGGGGTGGTAGTTCGTATGTTAATGCATTGTTCCATCACAGTCTGATTGTCTCATTCACAGACACATTCTTTGAAAATAGGTAGCTCATGAAATATTGACTTGGTTGACATTTGATGGGTGTGCAGCCAACTGTCACTGATTGTGATCTATACATATATTGCTCTTTCCAATCGCCTCAACTACTGAAGTTTGACTTGTTTAGATATGACGACCCACCCACCATGGAACTGACTTCACATCCTATTTTGATTAGATATGATTAGACAAGCACAAAGGCACTGGAATGTAGCGCCCACCTTGGTCTTATCTATTGCATTGTGAAGAGGATTTGCTTCCCGTGTTGAAATGTGAAATCAAACAGCTGTACTCGTCATTAATTATGTACTATTAATCCCGCCCATTTAAAAATAGATATTCAAATTATTTGTATTTTATGCTGTCATTTTCCATGCAATTATGTAATTTTTGTCTCATTCAAGGTGACTATAGCTGAGAGATGGAGCAAGTACCCTAGCGCCCTCTATTGAACAGCTGGCACTGCTATGACAACAATGATGATCAGCTTTTGGAGCACTTGTAAGCTTTGCACAGTAGTTGATCTCGCAAGTGCCAAAGTTAAGATAATCTTGAGTCATTCCCCTCTACCCGCTATCGTGAGGCTTTCAAATCCAGCGGCTTGATCTCTTCTTGTCCCTTACAATAGTGCGAGCCCTGAACAGCTGGCATGTTACAAAGAAGTGCACACCCCAGCTGTGCAAGAAATGCACTCCTCTTTAAAAGAATGACATCAAAAAGCACAATGTCTTCCATAGTCAACAATCTGTTTGCGGAGTTTCTTTATACAGACTTATATGCACTGATACAAAAAAAAAAAGTATTTTGTTTTCCTGCCTTACCTTTAATAACTCTCCTTTGTTGAAACTGAGTTCATCACCCTCGGTGGCACGAAACGTATACAGTGCCACTGCTTCCATGTTGAAAACCCCCAGAGCATGCACACGCTCACACACACACAGTCAAATACTTCCACAAGTGTTCCAGAATGATTGGGGAATACCAAAAAAAGGAAAAAGAAAAAAAAAAAACTTAAAGAGGACAATCTGAAAGAAGAGGAGATGGTGCCCGGTCTGTCTGCTGAATAGAAGATGAGCGAGAGCGTGAGCTCAGAGAGAGGAGAACCACAACTGGCTGCTGCTCAGCAACACACTGCCATGAGTAACATTCGGAGAGAGAGCAAGAGAGAGAGAGCGCACACAGGATAAGAGAGTGGGAGGCACTTCTTCCTGTGTATGAACATTTGTCTCATCAGGTTTGTGGTTTGTGTCTACGCATAGTCGGATGTTGATGTCTCTACGCATGTGCAACTTTTCACAAAAGCAAGACTTTTAAAGTTTGTTTTCATTGATAATTCTCAAAGAATGGTGAAAGGGGCAGCATCACGTTTGTGTTTATATGGCCGCCTTGTGTTGAGCTCAGCCTTTGTGCAATCAACAGTGTAAGATCAGCCATGAATGAGGCAGCAGATGGCAATGATTGCAGCCGCACATAAATGTAAAAGACAGGGCACCCAGGTTTGGAAACAGCAAATATGGTTCAATCTGGTCATTAAAACATCAATCAACATGAAAATAAGCCAAACTCATGAAGTACACTCAGAACAGTCTACAAAGTAAAAATAATAGAAGTGTGACATGTTTTATTGTGTTCAATGAAGCTGGAATTGAGGTAAAACAAATAAGGTTTTGTTTAATATTTTCAGATTAAGATAATGAATGGAAGTTCACTAACACACTTTCTGTAACTTAACAAAACCGATAAGCCATAAGTGGATGGCAAGGCCCAGTGCTAGAGTGGCCGTCTCAGAACGTGTGGGTTCTGTGTGGACCCAATTGTGTCCTTTAGCAAGATAGCTGAGCCCTAATTGCATCACTGGTAGCTGAAAGAGTCAGTGTTCAAGTTCTTTGAGTGCATTGTGGGTGGAAAGGCGCTGTACAAGTCAAAGCCCATTTACCACTTGCTGTCCTCCAGACTTTTGTTATTACAACATTTTCCACAAATTGCGTCAGTTGCTATCTTTAGGTCATGAAAAGTGTTTGCCTGTGGTACTGAAAAATATATAAATGACCCTTAATACACTTTCTGGTGAAGGATCTGACAGAGTGTGAGTATGAACTGTTCAAAAGGATAACAAAAAAGAATCTTGCAAAATCTCAGTGTTATGTATTGCACATTACAGTATAACATTTTGGAACATAGTGTCATGGAAGTTGACACATGATTTTCTTATCTTCGCAGGCCACAGAAAATGATGTGGCGGGCCAGATCTGGTCCCCGAGCCTTGAGTTTGACACCCGTGGTTTAAAATTGACACTCCCTGTATATTGGAGGCCCCAAAACACAATCAAATTTATTCAAGATTCTTTCATCCATTTTGATCTCACTCTTACTGTGTAGTGTTGCGCGTGAGCTGGAGCCCATTCTAACTCAACTCAACTCAACTGACTTCGACCAAGAGGGCGGGGGAGTACACTGACCGGTCACCTGCCAATCACAGGGCAAATCTAGACAAACAGCCACTTCTATTTACACTATATTTAGAGTCTTCAATTAAGCTAAATATGCAGACTTTTGGGTAGTGATGTAATGATAAGCGCAATATCGTGATATTAAAACTGCCACAATATCGTCGTTGTCATGTTCACGATATTTAAATGCAAACATCTGTTAAAAAAAAGCCCGGTTGATCTCCATTTGTGCAGATCGAGCACCTTCTGGTGGCTAGTTTTTTAGTGCAATTTAATTTTCATTAGGAATGTTTTGGCCCTTCTATATTTAAAATCTACACTAATTGTCAGATAAAAGGGAACGTAATATGTCTGTGAAGCAAGTTGATATGTGGAGGAACTCAATGTGTGCGTGCATTAACAACATAACATAATAATAATAATAATAAAACATGATAATAATAACATAATATTGATGTGATGTACAAAAGCACAATGTGTTTTTTTTGTTTTTGTTTTTTAGCATGAGCTCATTTTTTCCCAATATTGTGACATTTTTAAAATATCCCCAACCTCCCCGCAATATCGTGATAATTATCATATCATGAGCTTTATATCATGATATCGTATCATGACATTTGGATATCGTTACATTCCTACTTTTGGGATGAGGGAGAAAGCTGGAGTCTGTAGTGAATATGTTTAGCATATTTTAAATATATATATTTCAATATTAAAAAAAAAAAAAAAAACATTTTGATGTTAGAGATTGGAATCCGTGCGCCGGCCTTCATGGAAGGATGGATGGTTTGGGGCCTCTTAAATCTATCAGCCTCAGATAAATTTAGTTGTGATATATTCTACATCTGGGGCAGGCGTTGAGGGCCGAAGTCCTGCAGGTTTTGGAGGTTTCCCTCTTCCAACACAGGTTGATTCCAATCAACAGGATCATTATCAGGCTTATGCAGAGCTTGCTGATGACCTGATCATATATCAGCTGTGTTGGAGAAGGGAATCATCCAAAACCTGCAGGACTCCGGCCCTCGAGGACCGAGTTTGCACAGCCCTGTTCTACATGCTACATAAAATCAAATGAATTGTGCTGAATATTTCATGTTGTCAGAGAGCCAGCAATGCGTCTGCCACACTGTCAGTGAGTGAGATGTTCTGTTCGTATGCATGTGCGAATCCAGCAGCCGGCACAGGTTGAGTGGACTGATGGTTGATCTCGACTTGCGTCATTTTCACAGATAAATTCACTCTTGCATGAAGACCCCTGGAGTTGTGGAGAAAGTGCACTTTAAATATTTGAAGGGACATTCTCAAGATCAGACAGCAATGCACAAACGAGTATTTGGGACGAATGTAAAATTATTATTCGCCTAGCATCTGTAGACAAATTATTCCAAAACTATATTGAGGTTTGTAGCAACACTAAGTCAAATTATGGCAAAAGTGTTTGTTATAGGTGCAAAATCTATGTAAAACTGTATCCTAGTTCTTAAGTATTTACGTGATTTCCCCAATAAATGATGGGGAGAACATGCTATCATATACATACCACTTAACTTAAGTATATCCTTATTTGTCCATAATTGCGTAAAGGACCTTTCAACTACAACAGGGGTGTCAAACTCAAATTAGCTCAGGGGCCGCATGGAGGAAAATATATTACTAAGTGGGCCGAATCGGTAAAATAATGGTAGGCCTATATAACTTAAAAACAATTGCCGTCAATTATATGCAGATTTTTTGCGATTTTTGGGCCAGCCCTAAATTACGGAGCTCAGCTGTAATCTATTGTTTACATAAATAACACAAATGCAAATGAAACGTGGCAACACTTTGCCTGTATGAGTTCCAGACGTGTTAAATCTACCTGTTTTGCATATATATATAGTTCCCAGAATGCATTGTGTGGCACAGTTTATTTACTTATTTATTTTTACTTCCAAAGTCGTCTCGCGGGCCGGGTTAAACCCCTTTGCGGGCCGTATATTTGACACCCCTGAACTACAGCATGGCTTGGTGTGGTCTTGAAATTGCTTATTTATGACTTCAAAAATCCACACTCTACTCAATCATGACTAGGCGGGATGTGAGTCCAACATTTGAATGATTAATGAGAGGACAGTGCACTATTCACTGATGTTGTGGTACATTTGCCTGGGTGAAGGTACCGTAGGTTCAGTCCCCACTCAGTGATAGTGTGAATGAATGGTTGTCTTTCTCTATATGTGCCCTACGACTGACCCGCAACCAGTTCAGTGTGTAGTACGCCTTTTGCTTGAAGTCAGCTGGGAGATGCTCCACCACCTGCAACACTGAGCAGGATAAGGAGTGTCAAAGATGGATAGATACAAGTGAATGGACGGATGGACAGTCAAATGCATCCAGTTGTACAGCCATGGCCTCAAACATGTGGCCCAGGGGCCATTTTCAGCCCACAGGGTTGTATTTTGCGGCCACCTACATGACGATAAAGTTTAATCTGTGGCCCCCACGGATTTTTATTTTATTTTTTTAAAGTACAGGCATGTCTTGAATGTGCAGAGAAAGTTGTGGCGCTGAAAAAAAATGATGTCATTACTAGAGCCCGATTGATGAATCGAGCGCCGATTATAATCAGCTGATTATTGGCCATTAAACATCAGCCAAAACAATTGGCCGATTATTTCCCCCTTAAAACGTTATCGAAGAAACTCGAAGTTTCCGACGCTGTGAAAGTACCCTGAATGCACCATTTTGCTGGCATTGCGTTAGCAACTATCACGTGTGTAGCGTATGTTATTCTGTTGTCCCTAAGAGTCCTTTAAGCTGTTTCATGACACCGCAGTTGGAGTTAACTGTAAACAAAAAAAGTTAAGAATTACATCCACTGTATATTTAATACAAAACATGCTTCATTTTTAAAACATTGCAAGCATAGCGCTAACAGGAAGTTAGCAAATGCTAACAGGGAGTTAGCATCAACTTCAGGGGTGTTTTTCCTTCAACTAACGAATATCCACACTCAACCTTGTGGGAACACATGCGATAACACATATTAGCACAAATTCTTCCCAATATGTGAAAAACTAGCTAATTTAATAGAATTCAATCGCAACTTTCTTTTTTTTCTTTTTTTTTTCTTCTTCTTAAGAGATCATAACTTTCTGTACTCACTTTAAAGTGTGTACGCCATGGATGCACGGCACCACGCTGCCCCCAAGAGGCCACAACACTCAGGAACAGTCAGTATTTGATGTCTTTTTTTCAGTTGCTATTATTTTAGTTTATTCTATTCTTATTTCACTTTCTTATTGTTTTTATTTGCTCGTTGACAAGTTATATTACATTATAAAGTTATTTCAATGATTGAAATACTTTTTCTCAAAATTCAAGGATGCAGACATCCAAGGATTTTTTTTTTTTGTCTTCACACATTTCCACGACATGGCACGAAATACAATTCCCGAGGTCCCAGGTTAGCCCAGTAAGTCCCAAGACTTGTGAAAATACACCAGATAAAAATATATAAATGAAAAGGTTTAGGCTTTACAGTAGTTGTAAACAAGAATGGTTTTATTATTGACACATAAATCTATACAATGACCTTGTATACTTCATTTTTTTTTTTTTTTTATGGACGTCATTCAAAACAAAAATATTAATAGCGAAAGTTTGTGCGCAGGTGGCACCCATTGAAAAGGAATTGGAGAAGGGGTTAATTTTATGCATTATATAGTTTTTAATAAATAATCAGCAGATTAATCAGTAATCTGTATTTTATTTTATTTTTTTGCCAAAAATCGGTATCGGCATCGGCCTCAAAAAATTTATATCGGTCGGACCCTTGTCATTAGTTAACTTGACATAATGAGAAGTATGCAAAGTACCCAAGGATATGAGAGAGACGACCAAAATTGGTGTGCATAGGAAATGGTCACCTCAGGATGAAAACGACTGCACAAAAGGGATCTTTTCCGGAACGGTGGCCTGCCTCCCTCAAGAGACCGGGGGCTTTGTCCTCATACCACTTCTCCATGGCCTTGAACAGAAATATTAAAGGTTGGATTTACTGGATGGATGGAACCCAGCACAGATCACTATTTTATTCTTCTTGGTGACTGACAACTTCAGGATCAAACCTCCCTCTCATCTCTGGCAACACGTTTTCTTTCCTAAAAGTAACCCCATCCTCCCTCGCACATGTTGAAACCCTCGTACCGCACCTCTTACTCTAACTTCACCCAGGTTCGCTATTCCTGTAATCTTGCTACTTCTAATGAAAATAATTGCATGTTAAATTTAGAGTTGTCTTCTAAAATGACACTTCGGGACTTGCATTGGGCTTTGTATTGAATAATATGCTTCTCATTGTCTAGTAGTTGCAAGATGCTTACCAATTTTTCTCTCAATCAGAGTAATGGTTTGAGAGTTGGTTAGTACTGGGATTGCATGCATTGATATATTACTACATATTTGACTAATCTTTTTTGTAGACTCAACAGATTCAGAAGAGGATAGCTGAAGAGGTTTTCGATAATGACTGTTTGAATTTCAAAATTAGTCAAATTCCTTTTTTTTTTATTTGGAGATGATTGAAGGTAATAAAATCGTCCCCTAGTATCATTATCTATACAATTGTTTTAAGTGAACCTCCTTGTGTGTGTCCCACTGTGCCTGACTGCAACTGTAGCTTGAAGTCGCTTGAGAGAGAGAAGAGAGAGAGACAGAGCATATCGGGGCTCGGGGCATTATTTTCATGCGTTTAATCATGCAGCTTTTCTGAAAGATCGTGCCAATATTGACCTCAGTAAACTGTTAAAAAACAACAACAACAACACAAGGTGGACGCGGGTTTGGTGGTTGCATGTGCGATTCAGACGCCAGACGAGCCCTTGACTCGGACCGCCACAGGCTGCTCGATCATATCCGGGTCGCCTACCGAAGACGTCACGCTACAGGATTGGCTCGAAATTATCCGGTTGATGTCAAATATTGGAAAGAAAATATTAAAGATGTCATTTAAATAACAAAATGTATGGACTGAAAGAATATTGTAGGTCTCAGCTTGCTTCACACGTTCTGCTCCGCGCGAGGTCGCTCTTTTTTTATCACCTGAAGCATGTCCCCATGGTAATTTGCATCCGGTGTTGTTAGTTGTTAGCTTCTGGCATACTGTAGCTATGGCAACCATACAACTGCAATGGCGTCCATGTGATGTTTATTTATCTGACTGAGATATGTCGCGGTGGCAAAACAAGCAAGCAGTTTTCAACTTGTGCAGATATATATTAACTTATTCTCTCCCAGCCATTTTCACTGAAGCAACCCCCTTCGCTCGCAGCTGTTTTACTGGACTTTGACTGATTTTGCAAGGCCCGCAGAAAATTGTGTAAGAAAGTATGTAGTACATTTGTATATGTTTTTGCTTTGCCGCAATTAGCATTAGAATATAGCTATGTTTCATCATTATTCACAAACCTGTTGAAAACACTGGGAAAAAGAGATGATGCAGCATGGCGCTCGTTGATCTATTATACTCTGCTGCCACTTGTTTGCCATTTTTTGTAATAACTACCATTGCTTTCGGCGACCTCTTCAGGTCAGAAGCTGCATCAAAGCCTTCTGTACACTCTAGCATAAAAAAACAAAACAAAACATAAATAAGTTTTTGGGAGTGAAGGACAAAGTATTAAAAACATATTTATACGTTTTTGGAATCGAATGAGTTAACATTCAACTTCCATCAAAATAATAAAAAATTTGATTAATGAATAGCTCATGTAATCACATGATGAAAAACCCCTGAACATATAATTGTTTTATTAAGAAAGAATACACTGAAGGAACAGGACAGGTCAAACTATTTCCTGTTTTTATGGTGCAAATAATTACATTTTGAAAATATTCCCATTTATTATTATTCTTATGTTACTGCAGAGTAAACTGAAAGCTGTTAACAAAAATGAGCGCAAATTTTTTTGCATCAACTCCTGAGTAAGGGCCAAATTTCAGTATGACATTTAAGTGGTCGTCTTCATTTGTTAGCGATTACACCATGGCCACAATTGCGCTCTTTGCTCTCTTCCTCAGTACTCTGTGCGTCTTCTCTTGATGCGTATTTGTTGAAGGTGGAGGGGGCTGGCTGCAGGCTTTGTCCTCAAGTTGTACATGCCCGTTTTAAGGCCCTGCACGCCAAAACGAGTGCGTTAGCTTACGGGGGACATACTTTGAGGACGCGTTCTCTTCTGTATGACTCACCAACTCCCAGCCGTCGAAGTGCATGCTGCTCACTTTTTCGTAGTTGGGCTCAACAATGTGGATGTTGAGCGACTGGCTCTGGTCGATGTAAATGCCGCGGTCCGCCGCCATTTTCAGGACAGTCTTCTCAGAGATCTCCCACGCGGTTTTATACAACTTTTTCAGATTGGCTGGGATTTCCTCGATGGCCTTTGAAAAACAACTATATCAGCGCCAAATTCAACTATTATTATCAAGTGGTGGCTTTGTTTTTGTGTGTTTAAGCTTGTGCTTTGAGTGTAAAAGCTCAACCAGAGGTTGTAAATTAGCATTTGCTAAATTCTGTATGCGCACCATCAGCTACAAACTTTGCTTAGTGTCTATTGCTGATTGCCATTGTCCCTGTTAAATACACTAATAAAATGATATGAAATGAAAACTACGGGACTGATAAGAGGAAAGAGATCAGGTTATGTGACCGTTACCTGGATGGAGCCGTTCTGAGCAATCAGTTGGTTCTTCATGTCGTCACTCCACAGTTCTATCTCTGTCAGATCCTTCACCAGGTGTGGATTAACAAACTGCCCAAAAGACATGTATACTATATTGCATGTGATTGGCCAGGATAGGTAGAGACAACGAGATACTAAGATTAAAAAAAAAAAAATACATCTATGAATCCCCAAGCACGCCTTTTGTCCGAGTTAAGCACCTCAACTCATTTCAACATAGTTCCAAGGAACCAAATGCCACAACAGATCGACAGTGCCAAAATAACACTTTTATTGCTTTGGAATGAGCCAAAATACAGCAGAATAGGTGGGAAAAAAATGCAAATAAGTAAATGCATGAATATTGAACCATGATTAGTGCTGACCTGGAACTCCTCCGAGAGCACCTTGCGAGTGAAGGTGTTGCTGGCGTAAGCCTCGATGGAGTCATAGTTCCCGAGGATCTGGCTGGTGGCTGCAGGCATGGCGGCCAAAAGCAGACTGTTCCGAACACCGTGCCTGAAAGACACACGAGAAACGAAGAGCAGCGGAGTCTATACAGAGACTGCGACGAGTCACAAAAATATGTTTTCCTATCAGGAATACATACTTGGATATTTTCTCCTTCAAGGCGCTCCAGTCCCACAAAGTAGTCGGGGTTTTAAACCACATGTCATACTGAAGGAGCTGCGAAGAGAGAAACAAAAATATTTAAGTTTGGATCGTCCATGTTGTAAATGGGTCTGACCGATTATTGGATGATATAAAGTTGTTGTTGTTGTTGTTTTGCACATTACAAAGTATCACCATTAATTTCATGCTGTTGTAAACATTCCCCGACAAAAAAAAAATCAGCACATTTTTGATGATTTTCATTTTTTTTTTGTATTTGAAAAAGTGTTTAGCCATTTTTGCAAATACATTCCAATGTGCTTTTAAGCTACCGTAAAGGCTAAAAACAGACATTTTTGTCCCACAATGCCACAAAGTATTGACATGCGCAAGTAAAATGTAGAAAAAGGCTTTGTTTTTTTTAAGCATTTGGCAAACATGAATAAGTAAACACTATAATTTTTATGATAAATATGTTTGAATGTATTTGCAACTTTGGTCCAATGTGCTTGTAACCTAATGCTAAATACGTTTTTCCTACAATGCCATGGGGTCTTGACAAAAAAAACAAAAAAAAACACATCATATATATATATATATATATATATATATATATATATATATATATATATATATATATATATATATATATATATATATATATATATATATATATATATATAATTGGTTCGTAGTTCTAACTTATTTCTTAACTGGTCAATTCATTGCCCTCAAAAAAATCCATATCGGTTGGATGGATTTGAGACATTCTGAAAGCAGCTCACCCCCATGCTGACCGGAGAACCAACGTAGGTTTCGTAAGGCCCAAACTCAGCCGCCAGTTCACAGCTGGCCTCCAAAGCGGCGTGATAGATTGTCTCAAATATTGTGATGTTGAGCTTCTCGGCCTCGTAGCTGTCAAAAGCGTAACGCATCAGGATGAATGTGTCGGCCAGGCCTTGAACACTAATTCCTATTGGCCGGTGACGTCTGTTAGAGTGCTCAGCCTGTAGAGTGGAGCATTGAGTTGAGCACTAAACACACAAGGATCATATTGATAACTGATTTAGATTTGTGGACCTCGGGCAAAGGATATTCGCTGCGATCAATCATCTTGTTGAGGTTCTTCACGATGACTTTGGTGACGGACGCAAGCTTTTTGAAGTCGAACATCTTCTCTGAGGTGACGTACATATTGAGGGCGATGGAAACCATGTGACAAACTGCAACCTAAATTCGAGAAAACGTGTTATACATCAAATCACAACCAAGATTTAAAAACAAAGAGACCATCATACCTCATCTCTGCTGGTGTACTGCACAATCTCAGTGCTCAGGTTGCTAGATTTGATGGTCCCCAAGTTTTGCTGGTTGCTCTTCCTGTTGCAGGCATCCTTGTACAACATGTATGGCATGCCGGTTTCAATCTGGGACTCGATGATGGCGCGCCACACCTGTTGAGCCTTCACCACGCGCATGGCCCGGCCCTCCTCTTCATATCTGAGGAACATTTACTGAGCATGTTGGTGCCGCAGAATGAGTTGTTGATAAATTGAAATCTTCTCCCACCTCATGTAGAGCTCCTCGAACCTTTGTCCCCAGCACTCCTCCAACCCGGGACATTTTTGGGGGCACATGAGGGACCAATTCTAAAAGAGCAAGACAGGAGTAAGTACAGTACCTTTAAAATTAATTCATTAATTCATTAAAAAATAATTAGGTGAAGATTTTCTTCAAACCTGATCGTGTTTTACTCGTTTCATGAAGAGGTCAGGGATCCACAAAGCGAAAGAAAGGTATTCGAGCCTCTCGTCCCCTGTACCTGTGTTGTTCCTCAACTCCAAAAACTCAAATATCTCACAATGCCACGGTTCTACGTAGATAGCCAACGGATTCTGTAGATATAAAGGCGGGACATTTTAAACAATTAACTGGATATTTTGGCAAAGTACGTAAAACCACGCAAGGAATTTGTCTTTACAGTCACGACCTGTCCAAGAGACACAAAATATAACAATGACCAACAGTGGGAGGAGCTACATTGGAAACCTGGCGGTTCACTAGTTAACACCATAAGACATAAGGAAGGAGGGGTGAAGGTAATCTCACAAGGCTCTAAGTGAGCAGAAAGAAGATTATTTTCACAGTTGTGTTTTGCTAATTTTCACGGGTATAGGAAATTTTACCCCTTCACAAAACATGACATTTTTAAAGAGGTGTGTAGACTTTTTCTAACCACTGGTCATGATATTTATTTTGTGTGTGTGTGTGTTTTAGTAACTAAATTGTTTCACTTTTTTATTTTAACCACTTTATTATTTTTATTTTAGGTTAAAGAATAATTGAACAAGGATGCTTTGTTGTTGTTGTTATATACGTACATTGATTGTTCCATACCTGACCTATTGCATTGAGGTGTGGGGGTGTACTGCTAAAACTTACACCAAACTCATTTTTCTTATACAGAAACGTGCTATCCATGTCATTTTTGGTTGTGGATACAGAGACCACACTAATCCATTGTTTATACAACTAAAAACTTTCAAATGTAATGAATTAACCGCCTTAAAGTATTGTATAAAGCCCATTATGAAATGATACCAGTCAATATACAAACGAAATTTATAAAAAGGGAAAGTGAGTATAAATTAAGAGGAACAGACATTTTTTCCAAACCTAAATACAGAACAAAACAAAAAGAACGATGTATTTCAACTCAAGGTGTCAGTCTGTGGAACAATTTGGATTGTAAAACAAAATCTTTTCAGTCTATTTTATATTAGTGTATTTTTTTTTAAAAGTATAAAAGCACAATTACTGCAAAAAAAAAAATATAGCACAAGTACATGCAGTTGAATTATTTTGTAGTATTACACTGAAAGAGTCTTGACCGCTCGCTGTCATTCATTTTGTGTTGATTATTTTTATGTGCGTGTGTGTGTGTGTTGATCAGGGGCAGACTAAGTTTTACTTCTTTCTGTCCCCTTTCATTTCTTTTACTTTAAAGAGTGAAATTGAAATTGAAAACAATAAAGATTATAGTACATTGTATGCCTACTTAAACTGATAGTACAGTTAAAGCAGGTTTTATCAGACATTAGAATCTAATGTCGAATCATTCGATGTCTGTCCTGACCTTGTCGACACCTTGGCCTGTATATTTTGCCATGCTGTTGTAAAACTGGAGCTTAGAAATCAGCCCTTGGGAAATCTTATTTGTCTGAAATGAAAATAGTATTATTATTTTTTTAATAATATGATACATGATTGTTAAGTTCTTGACTGTATATTGGTGCGTCAAACGCTCACCTCAGCATTGTAGCTACCACGAGGGAAGATGCAGCTGACGGCCAGTCCGATGCCTCCCGCTGAATCCGAGAGGCCGGCACAATTCCTCAGTGTTTTATGTAAACAGTTGATGCAGTTGTGCGTCATTGTTAGCAGGAAACCACTGTCGAAAAATAAAATAAAAATAAATTCAGCAGCACTTGGGTTGCTGCCTTGATCACTGCTGTTTTTTTTTTTTTTTTTTGTTTTTTTAAAGAGCTCAGAATTGTTCATTCGGTAGTCTTACCGATTCAACGTCTTATCATCATTGCTCTTTTTTTTTTTATTTTATTTTATTTTTATTTTTTTATTTTTTTTGTGTGTGCATGCGTTTGCGTGTGTGCAGGGCCGGCCTAGGCTCCAGGCGAGCGAGGCGGTCGCCTAGGGCGACATCTTGTGGAGGGGGCGCCAAATTGCAGAAAGGAAAAAAAAATAAAATAAAAAAAAAACTAACACAAAAAGCCCCCCCCCCCCTCTCGTGTTTTCAAACATAAAATGTGTTATATAGCAAATATATTTTATTAAGTTCCTTTTTTTATTACTTCTATTTCAAATAAATGACTGTGAGTTCACGACCTGCTGTCCTGGCGCCCTGAACCTGACCCACTGCTGCCGATTACAATGAATGAAAGGTAGGGGGAGGGGTCGTATATCATATCAGAGTGTAGTGGCAGCACTTTAGAAAGATAGATGGTTGGCACACTTGTGTTGTTTATACATTGACATCGACAACAATGAAAAGGTCCAAGCCTTCAAGTGCTGCATTAAGAAAGCGGCGAAAGGAGGAGGAGGAAAAACGGGCCCAGGGTAGAGGTATGTATGTCAGTCAATCATCATTGTTTATAAAATAAACACGAAAATAGCGTTAGCTTCTTAGCTTGTTTGTAACTTGTTTACCATTACATCACCATTGCACCATTACATCCATGCTAGTAGCTACTTTGCACACAAGAGTGGGGCAAGGCTTGCTGAGTTTCAACTAAAACAGCCAGTAAGTCCAGATACCTGCAAATGGATTTGCACAAGTCATTGTTTCACATAACCACATTAATTTATTAATTTATTGAAAATAAGAATTATGTGCTGGTTTAATGTAAAAATCTATATAGTAAATGCATTTTTTTTTTTAACTAGATGCACTGAGAAAATATTTGCAGCCACAACAAGCACCTGCAGAATCTGTGGTAAACAATCCTTCAGTGTCATCTTCACCAAAGGCTACTGAATGTAAGTGCATGGATGGTGCATTTAATACAAACAGACATAATTTCTGACATTGTATTCTATCATAATGCAAATGGATTTGTTTTCCCTGCTTTAGCACCAAAATAATTTGAAGTGATGTATTTTGTTTAATGTACAGCTGAAGCAACAGCCAGTCAAGCACCAATCAGCAGTACTTTGAGTGACACAAAGCTCGATCCAGGTGACTATTTCAGTTATATCAGCTGTTGCTGCATCATGTACAGTGCTCAGCATATATGAGTATACCCCCTTTGAAAAATTTAAAGATTTTGTTCAATATCTCCCCGTGACCCTTGTGAGGAATAAGCGGTCAAGAAAATGGATGGATGGATGTTCAATATCTCAATAAAAATAAGAACAATTTCCAAAATATTGACAAAATGTTTTCTGTATAATACACACTTGACTCACAACATGAAAATAAGGTTGTAATAGGATGCATAGATTACAAAATCTTCAATTTAATCAAATTAACTAATGCAAAAAAAAAAATAAAATGCAACCCACAACAAAAACGACGACATCTAGTATTCTATGATCTCCATGACTGTTATGGATAGCAACATGTCTGCTAGGCCTGGAATTAACAATTAGCCTTTTTCTCGGGGTCTATTTATTTGTGCAATATGTACTCTAATAAAAAAAAAAAAAAAAAAAAAAAACTCTTAGCAGAGATGCAGTCATTTCTTACCTGGCCAAAATCCAATATGTCAAGCATGGAACTTTTATAGTTTTTCTAGAGGAGAAAAAACTTAGAGAAATCTATCCCAACATGTGGGAAGCACTCAGAGTGGCTGCTACCATACCAGTGACTGTAGCATCAGCTGAGAGATGCTTTTCCAAGCTTAAACTAATAAAAAACCAGGCAGCTATCCTTTGACGCACCAATTGATGCCTTTGCTGCAAGGAGGTCCCGGCGTGCACTATTTTAAGTATTTGCCGTTATGTTCCTAAGTTATTTAGTGAAGTTTTTTTGCACACTATTCACATTATCTGTGAATCACCTTATTGCCAAAGTTTTACGATATATCGACGTTTGTATATTTATACATTTACTATTTTTTGTATCTTACACAATTATTAATGTACATAGTGAAAACATTTTGAGGTTTTAAATACTGTCATTTTTCAAAAATTGCAATAAAAAGTTGCATTGCATTGTACTTCTGTTATTTTTCTTATTTTTATTTGTTTGTGGAATTTGGTATTTATTGCGTGGTGTGCTATTAAATATAATATATCTCTAATTTTTTTGTGTGGTTTTTTTTATGGGATTCGGGGGCTACCATGTACATTTTCGCCTAGGGTACCAAATCATGTAGGGCCGGCCCTGCGTGTGTGCGTTTGCGTGCGTGCGTGCGTGCGTGTGCGTGCAAATACGTATAAATTTATACTCATTAATTCACCTAAAGCCTTATAAATATCCCATTACCCTTCGCCTTAACCAGGTACTTCAGAATCTTGCCAGAGTCGTGAGGTTTAAATGGTCAGGAGACCAGAGAAAAGGTCAGAAAAAAAAAGAAATAAAGAGAAAAGAAAGGTAAATCAAAGTGAAATCCAGCACCGACCAAACACTTCCTGCCTTCCCCATGATTACAAAATCAAAGTCTTACGCCAACCCCGGAAGCCTCTAAATTCCAGCAAATTTAGCGAGATCTCAAGAGACCAGAGGAAAAACTAAAGAGAGGAAGGAGGGAAGGATCGATAAGGCAGAGTGAGATCCATAGAAGCCAGTACATCCAATCCATCAAAGTGAAATCCAGCACCAACAAAACCCCTCCTGCGTGGTTACAAAACCAGAGTCTTATGCCAACCCCAGAAACCTCAAACTTCCAATAAATTGAGATCTCAAGTGACCAGAGGAAAAACTAAAGAGAGGAAGGAGGGAAGGATAGATAAAGCAAAGTGAGATCCACAGACACCAGCACCCACTGATTCAAGGGGCTGTGGGAGGGAGAGGCTACTTCTGTTGAGTTTCAGTAGATGCTGGTGCGATGGATCTGGCATGCATAAGGACCACCACCAAAGAAAGAAGCCGTCAACCGCGGTCCAGCAAAACGATTTTTCCAATTGACAAGGATTATTTTTTTTAGCAATAGTAAGGGCTATAAATATAGATTGGGATTGTTTACATGGTAGCTCAGTTATTGTTAAGTCACCTAGTAAACACAATCTTGGAGATAAAGGAAGCCTACAGTTTAATATATCAGCGAGCTTTTCCAAGATTTTAGTCCAGAAATGCAGCACTGGAGTACATGACCATAAAGCATGAAGATAAGTATCGGCAGTGTTTTGTGAGCACTGGAGACAAATGTCGGAGTCAGAGAGTCCCATTTTTTTCATCATATATTGTGTAATATATGTTCTATGAAGTATCTTATATTGGATAAGTTACAAATTTGTCTGTTTGGTCATTTTAAATACATTTTCACAGATTTGGGTCCAAAAGTCTGGTTCCGGAACTATAGACAAGTCTTTTTCCCATTTTAAAGTCGGTAAATACGTTTTATTTGTGTATAAAAATAACATATATTTTTGATATTTTCTTTATTGTTGTTGGAGAAAGCTTTATAATATCTTTAGCTAAGACAGGCAGTTGGAGCGTATCCTGAAGTGTTGGGATTTGTTTCTTAACCATATTTTTAACTTGCAGATAATGTAAGAAATTTCCATTTTTTATTTCATATTTCTGGACCAAGTTTGTATACGATATAAACTTATTATCTGAGAAAAGATGATGAGGGTGTGTAATTCCTTTCTGCTCCCATAAGCTTAAATGGAACTACTGATTATTAAGTTGAAAGTCGGGGTTATGCCAAATGGGAGAGAGCCCACAGGGCGCCAATTGGGAGTTTGTAATTTCTAATGCCTTCCACCAGGCAGTCAGGGTGGCGGCTATCATTGGGTTTTTAAAACAATTATGTCGTCTTATTGATTTTGTAATAAAGAGTAAATCTGACAGTCTAAGATTATTACAATCCTTCTGCTCCAATTCCAACCAACAGTTAGTATCTCTGTTGGGTTGTGTCCATAGCACAAGATATTGTAGTTGATTAGCTATATAATAGTACATAAAGTTTGGTACCTCTAAACCTCCTTTAGATTTACTTTCCTGAAGAGTAGATAGACTAATTTTAGCTTTTTTTTTATTCCAATAGAATTTTATGATAGCAGAGTCCAGCGATTGGAACCAGTTAGACGTAGGTTTAAATGGAATCATTGAAAATAAATAATTAATCTTTGGTAAAACTTTCATTTTTATAGTAGCTATCCGTCCTATTAAAGAGATCGGAAGATTATTCCAGCGCTCCAGATCACTACGGATACTATCCAATAATGGTAAAAAATTTAAAGAAGTTAATTCAGTTAACTTAGGTGAAATTTTAACACCTAAGTATTTTAAATTACCTGTAGGAAAGGAGTAGTGTGGATCCTGACTTGTAGGATTCCATGAATTTTCTGTGATAGGTAATAATGTCGATTTTGTCCAGTTAATAGAGTAATCTGATAAGTGAGAGAATTTAGTTATTAAGTTAAATGCCTCCCCTAGCGAGATAGCAGGTTCTTCTAAATAGAGTAGTATATCATCGGCATATAGATTAATTTTATGTTCTATTGTCCCGGAGTGGATTCCTTGGATCCGTCTATCCTGACGTATAGCTAATGCAAGCGCCTCAATAAATATAGCAAATAATAAAGGAGACATTGGGCACCCTTGTCTTGTTCCCCTTTGTAGAGTAAAACTCTGTGATGTAATCCCATTAGTAGCAACTGTAGCTTTAGGAGAATCATTTAGGAGACCCATTGAATGAATGACTCCCCGAAGCCGAATTTATTTAAGACAGCAAAGAGGAAGGACCAGTTAACTTTATCGAAGGCTTTTTCTGCATCCAGCGAAATAACAACTGCCTTTTTATCATACCGCTGTGACATACTAATCAAGTTAAAGAGCCTCCTAATATTATTAGTAGAATGACGACCTTTAATCGCTTTAATCGCGTTTGATCGCTATGAATAATTGTCGAGATTACTGTCTCTAGTCGAGATGCCAAGGCCTTAGCGATAATTTTAATATCGGTATTAATTAGTGATATCGGTCGGTAACTTGACGGGAGGGTGGGGTCTTTTTCTGGCTTAAATAAAAGTTTAATTCCTGCTATATTCATATCTTGACGTATATCACCCTTACTTTTAATTTCAGTTACTACTCTTAGAAATAATGGAGCAAACATTAACCAGAAATGTTTAAAAAATATAGCCGGAAAGCCGTCTGGACCAGGTGCTCTGCCATTAGGCATACTGTCTAAAGCACGATACAACTCATCTATAGTAAGCCTTGATCACTGTTGATCACCACGATCGTCTCACCTAGACAGTTGTGGACAGTTGGTACCAGCATTGGATAGAGTGGGGGAGGCGAGCGTGAACAATTTCTCTGACAGTAGGTTGTAGGTCTCAATAGCGGCATCGATGTCCCTTAGGTGAATGCCCAATGCCACCCTCATTAGCATGTGCTGTGGTCTCTCAGCAACTGCACAAATATAACTTTGTTAATGAAATCCAAATATGCTCGAGTGTCACTTGAGAAACAGTCCTCACCTTTTCTGTTTATTTTTATCAAGTATAATTGCTCAAGAGTCTACAGGCAGAAGATGGGAGTTACATGTGGGCTCCAAATGTTGGATTGAGATATTTCTTGTAATTAACTAGCAAAAGTCACCTTAAAACCAAAGAAGTCGTAGGAAAAGTCTCTGTCGTAATTGATGACTGAGTCGATACGCTGCGAAATAAAAGAGAATGAATGAATCAATCCGAGGTTTATCGTCACACTGAAAAAGCAAATAAAATACTGACACAGGAATAAAGAAAGTTTGAGAATCATCAGAATAGTCATAATATGAATGTAAACATTTAAATATTGCATAGGGATGGGCAACTACCAATACCAGGTTTTGGTATCGGGTGATACCCGGGACTCATTTCAATGTATTAGTACTTGTGACAGCAGTCGATACCAGTATCGGACATTAGAAGAATAGGAATCACCATTAATTTCTTGCAATTTTCAGGAAAGATGCTAAATTGGGACATAGGTGATTCTTTAAAATTATATGTCATTTTTTTTTTGGGGGGGGGGGGGATTTTATGTATTAAAAGTACTAGCGGTATTGGTGACTCCTTTAGTTGAGTACTCATACTGGTGGTATCTGTCTGGGATAAAAAGTGGTATTGAATATCCCTAATATCACAATAAAAACTATTTACAAGGAATCACTGTAATTTTATTACGATAAATTTGTAATATTGGTAAGAATGAAGATGGAATTTGAGGACAATGAGGAACGTTTGCGCTGGGTTTGTTCAATCATCACATTTAACACAAAATATACGGCATAAATCCTGCAAAATTAAAAAGTAACATAATTTTATTCTTTTAAATTTTGTTTTCTTCTTGTAAAAATATTTATTTACTCTCAGAATATCAGCCATTTTATTTGTAAATGTATCACTTAAAGTTGGAAATATTACACATTATTAATGTAAAAATTGAATTTATTCTTCAAACTTTTAAAAATAAAATTTCATATTTTGCCTTCATCTTGAATATATATTCATTAACTAGTCTTTACAGCAGCTTTCTTTTCATATTCAGATGTATATGTTGCGGACCTCAAGCATAATTTATCTGCAGAAGTAACTTACAGCCTTGTTTTCCAGCACAATGTCAAGTATCTCCTTTGAAATCAAGGGATCGTGACGTTTGCTGTTTGGATCGGTGTTGCCGTACAGGTCCTGCATCACATCTTCAAAGAAAAGAAAAGACACAATTAGTTACTATGGTGACATATCCTCCCAAAAGCCTGCCAAAAAAACCCCAAAACAACATTCATGTGAATGGAAAAAAATAAAATAAAATCCATACATCAAGTATGACCTTTTTTCCAAGCCACACTGCGCACATACAGTAACTGAGAGATGATTTTTATCTCATTTTGTTGACACACTTCCCAGCTTCACTGTCATTCTTTTACACTCGCCCTAGTACTCTACTGTATGTAATTTAAGACAGCAAGCAAAAGTGATCTATTCAATATATATCTCTTTAATACTACGAATAGCCACCATAAAAATGAACATTTTACACAAAGTTAATTATTTCTTTTCAATGATTCCATTCAAACCTACATCTAACTGGTTGAACTCGGCTTCTACAAAATTCTATTGGAATTTAAAAAAAAAAAAAAAAAAAAAAAAAAAAAAGACTAGTCCATTTACTCTTCAGAAAAGCAAATCCAAAGGAGGTCTAGAGGCACCAAATTTTATGCACTACTAAATTTTATGAATTCACCTAAAAAATCTCAAATGTTTTGGATGCTGTTGCTCCTATTAAAACTAAGACCATTTCATCCCGGCCTAAAACACTTTGGAGGTGTGTTACCAACATGACTTTGAAATCTAAATGCAGAAAAGCAGAGCGAAAGTGGAGAAAAACTAAACTCCAACTTCATTTTGACCTTTACAGACAATGTCTTTGTCATTTTAACCAAGAATTAGTAATAGCTAGACAACAACACTTTTCTGAAATTATAGGAACCTCAACAATACACGCACTCTATTTGCGGTGGTCGACAAACTCACAAATCTCCCCAAAAATCAAACAGTGCCAGACCTCCTCTCAATAGAAAATGCAATGAATTTCCCTGCTACTTTAGTGAAAAAGTACAAGCCGTCAGGTCAAACATTGTTACAAACCAGCAAAATAACAAAATGATGCAGCACTTAATATCACCTAAGAATAATTTAAATGACGCAACTTTACTGGAAACGAACCAGACAAGATAAAATTATCACATTAATCATTGTATTACCACAGATTAATCACACTATTAATTTTGACCGCAGATGATCCCTTTTAGCCGACGGCGGATGGTTACGTTAAAGGTAACTGTTGAAGTTTGAGCAATAAACATAACTACATGCATTAAAGTATGTTTACATATGCCGTAGGTCATTTTTCCCCCCCCCATTTTAAATTATACAAATAATTAATTGATTAGAAAAAGCAGGATGAGCGTCTGCAGTGAATATAAATTTTTGAAGACGTCCTCATAACATTAAATGTCGAAAAACAATTAACACATAACAGGTGCGCTTCAAATTTAGCGGGCAAAATATGTTGGGGGAAAAAAAGCATTTTTAGGTCAGTGATTAATCATGATTAATCAAAATTCTAAGATATGATTAATCTGATTAAAAAATGTAATCGTTTGACAGCTCTAATGTATGTATATATATATATATATATATATATATATATATATATATATATATATATATATATATATATGTGTGGGGGGGGGTCTGGCTCCATCCAATGAGATATCCAGGGGATCAATAAATAAATAAATAAATAAATAAATAGATAGACACACATGAATAAAAAAGAGCGATAAAGAGCGATAAAGGAACCAAACGGACGACGACGTAGGTATGTCACATTGTGCGTCAAGACGAGCAAAAATTCCAACATGGTAGACTTTCGCCGTGGTGATCGTGAGCCGTCCCGGACAACAGGCGACCAATCGTTGAACGTGTCACACTACATGGGCGACGCTATGTCAAGACAACCCAAAATCGTTTACGACATGCCCCGTTTGTCCGCGACACGTCGGGCTGTTTTCTTGTAGTCTGACCAAGGCATAAGTTAACGTGATAATTTTGACACCCCTAATATATATTAATTTCTTTCTTTTTTAGCTGCTGGGGGTGACAATCTAGACTTTCGCCTAGGGCACCAAATCCCCCTGTCCACATCCACCTATAAACTCCTGCTGATGGCAGCATTTCCAAATGAAAGGGGGCTAGGAAATCCTGAGCATTCAGCCAATCACAGCTCAGCTTCAGAAAACAGGTGAGCTGTGATTGGTCGTTGCCAGAGCCCTTGGCAACTGTGATGTCATCTTTCGTCAACAGCAAGTGGCAAAATGGCTGCCCCGTGAGATAGATAAAAATGGCTTGATTTTGCCGCATAACTCATATTCCACAAATGTAATATGAATCAGAATGTCATGTTTAGACTAGTGAGGTGACACATAACATATTGTCAAGAAATGTTGAAGGTTGACTTCCCTCTAACTTACCACTGAAGACATCCTTGGTCTCCTTGTGCATGTTTGAAACGGCTATCCGAGCCGCGAGGATGGAATGGTCGGGGTGTTTGCTTAACAGCTTGGCTGCGGCCTCTGCTGAGCGAATGCTCAACTCTGCAGTGGTCACTCCGTTGTACAAACCAGAAAACACCTTAAGTCCGATTTGAAACTACACACACAGGGAGTTTGAGTTGAAGCAAATACTGTATAACATTGTAGTACTTGCCGGTACTTCTATTTTTTCCGGAACTTACAGGAGTCACAAAGGCCATATTGAGGCCATAGCAATGTTTCCAGATGTGAGATATGATTTCATCAAAGCTAACTTTCTCTTGGAGTCCATCTGGGGGAAAAAATAAATAAATAAAATAATTATGAGCTGGTTGTGTCTCGACATATACACAATCATTACTAAAACCATTTTAGCCATCTAGAGGAAGAGGGAAAAAAGGTTTCATGACTCAGTAGGAATGCCATCAGGGTAATTGCTGACCATGAATGACTTTGTTTGCACTAAACCCTCTTAAAACATATATTGATTTTCATTTTATTTTTTTAAAGTCTATAACTAAGTTTGTTCTCAACCAGTTAACATTAGTAGCTAATACAGCCAACTTAACCAAAAAACTACCATTCACACTGATTTACAAACACTGTGAATGTAATTACCCAGTGTTGTTCAAGTTACTTTTGAAAAGTAGCTATAGTCTCTGAAAAAGTAACTGATTACCGGTTATTCAATTATGAAACTAACTACTTTGTTACTTTACTTAAATAATAATAAAAATGATTTTAAAGTGTTTTTGTTGTTCTGTCGTACAGTAAGAGAAAAGACAACTCCCTCCTAACTGTCATTTCTCGGTTCTGTGGGGTTGGGGTTTTGTTGGTGTTTGTGTCATCTGTGTTTTGTTATGTTGTCCCTGTGTCCTTCCCTTGTCTCATCAAGCTTTAGGTGATCCACCTGTGTTTGCATGACCTTCCTCCTGGTCTCTGCTTCCCTGCAACTGGGTCCTCAACCACATCACCCTTGACACTAACACTAGGAAATGTAATGGAACAATAAAGGGTGCCGAAATTTTGACAGACATCTTTATTTTCATCAGCTTGCATTCAAACTAAAAGCTGCTGTGCAATATGAAATGAATAATAATAATAATAATAATAATAATATAAACTGAAGACATCGTCAACATTGACAAGCAAACAGACTACTCTTTTTTTTCTACACTCATTTTTTTGGGGGAGATTTGTTTTTTTGAGTATTTTTATTATATTAAATATTCCAAAAAACAGAATATATATATATATATATTCAGAAAAACAAGAGCACCGACTACTGTTTTTCAGAGTAATTTTTTTTGTGAACCTCTGAACTCCAAGTGACTTGTTTCAGACCATTGACCTGTATATATGACTGGATAGCCGATAGCCCATACAAGCTAGTGGAAGCCTTTGAAGTCACAGGGCGGCCATCTTCTTACTCCCACCCCGCAAGCAGACTACTGTATAAACTATACGGTATACGTACAGATGAGACATATAAAGCTTGTAGGCAGTTAGCATAAGGCCGGAGGCAGGGTTTTGTTCGTTTTTTTTTTTTTTCTTTGTTAAAAAAAATAGTGACCACACCAGCACAAACCCCCCACTCCGCCTGCGGCCTTATACTAACTGCCCACAGTAGTCTGCTTGCGAGGTGGGAGTAACAAGATGGCTGCCCTGTGACTTCAACAGCTTACACTGTGTATGGGCTATAGGCTAGCCAGTCATATATACAGGTCAGTGGTCTGCAACAAGTCATTTGGAGTTTAGAGGTTAAAAAAAAATATACTCTGAAAAACAGTTGGTGCTCTGTTTTTTGGAAGAATTTTTTTTTTGTCTGTTTTTTGGAATATTTTTTTTGTCTGTTTTTTGGAGTAATTTTTTTCTGTTTTTCGGATTTTTTATTTATTTTTTTGACAGGAAAAAAAACAGTAAAGCAGAAAAAAATATTCAGAAAAACAGAAAAAAAATACTCAAAAACCCCCCAAAGCTCCCCAAAAAATTTGTTAGAAAAACAGGATTTTTTTTTTTCCAAGCGAATGCAATACGCTTCCGTAAAAAATGGATTGTTTAAAAAAAACAAAAAACAAACAAACAGTAGGTTAAGCTCATATTGGCTTCATTAACTCTTTGACTGCCAAAAACGTTTAATCACGATTAATAAAATCACAATGTATGCCGCCATAAACGTTAAATGACGTCAACGTTTTTTTGTTTTTTTAAATCAATGGGCAGTGCAACATCTAAGTGCAGCACTGCCTGGTCAATGGGTTGTGGAATCAAAAACACTCACTAACTATGGCCACCAGATAGCAGCATTGTATCTCTTCAATGGGCTGCCCGTGTATCAAATTACAATGAAAGATGACGAAATCTGATGAAATAGAACGCTTTCAAGCATGACGTGAATAATAATGTTTTGATAACGTGTGGCAGTAAAAGATTTAACCAATAGATTGGTCAGACATTGACCATTCCAGGTGGTTACAGGCATACCAATTTTATTGGTTAGCCAAACAACCAATGAAATTGGTTACAATAAAAAAGATAGATCACCTGGAAATATACTTATTGTGGCACTGGAAAAAATGCTGATCTAAAAATGAGTAAAAAAAAATAATGAAACAAGATATTTTTGCTTGAATTAAGCAAAAAAAATCTGCCAATGGAACACGTGAAAATTGTCTTACTAAGATTTCTTGAAATAAGACATAATTCCTAAGACTGATAGGACTTAAATTGTCTTAAAATAAGCTCTAATAACTCAAATTTTGGTTATATTTTACTTGGGTAGTCAGATTTTTCTGTCTTATAATAAGGTTGTAATGCTTGAAAGTAGTATTTTCTCCTGAAAGCCAGCATGAATTTTGGTACCATTCTGATCATTTCAAGTATATTTCACTTATTTTAAGTCGTATATGTGAGTAATTGGTCTAGATTTAAGAAAGTTATCTACTTGAAGTAAGATTAGAAAGAGGCATTTTGAGACACAATTATCTTAAAGTTAGGAAAACAGAATACTATTAAGGGTTTTTGAGTCATAATTACAAGTAATACTATTCTCAATTTAAGACATTATCAGCTTCAAATCATGACAGTAAGTTCTCAATATAAGACATTAATTACCAGCTCCAAATAAGGCAAATAAGTGATAATTAGTCTCACATTCAATATTTATTAAAAATACACCGTTTCCAGGTTGATGCATATTTCCACTGGCATGCATTTTTGTCGGGCGAAAGCTACATATATCATAACAAAAATATTTTCCAAACATATACAATGCATACACGAAAAATATATATAAACCACATAAACAATTGCTCTGCTCGTAACATTTGCCTTAAGTGCTTAAAACTTTAGAGGTCTCACAAACTGAACATCAGACCAATTATCCATCATTATGTGTTGATAGCAACCTCAGGGAAAAAGGGGGAGCCATTTTGCATCCCACACGCTTACTGGCCAATAAAAGCCTCCCACTCAGCCCTGCTTTTTTTTGCGTAAGATGATGTAAGATCTCTCTCATGAATGTTGTCCACTGTTTGTATGAGTGACAGCGGAGTGGCGACACACTTAGGGTATGTCAGATGTAGAGTGTATAGTATGCCATCAGTTATAAAACACCTTTAGTGACCTTGTGTTTGGGAAATGCAGTTGAGGGCACATCTCCTACAGCTAGAAGACATTTGGACGAGCCAACAATCAGTACCGGGCAAGTGAGAGGGTGCTTCCTCAAGTAGGAATTAGGGTCTTGGTTTTCCTAAAACACATAAGACATCCTTCTGTCAGAATAATGGTTATATTTCTCTGGAACTTTGGCCCTACGGTAAATAGGTTGGGTGCAATCAAATACTAAATGTTACTTTGTAGAGAAAGCAATATCTTAATAAAAGGATACTTGACTCATTGGACAATTTTCAGCAGTGAAAAGTTAATATTTTGTCCAGAATGAATTTGACAACTTCATTATTTTTTACGTACAATTAGTACCTTTAAAAAGTATTTTTTTTCTACTTGCTGTCAATGATGGCATCACCTGTGCTGAGGAAGTAGGTAAAGGCCAATGGCTCACCTGTTTTCTGGGTTTGGTCAGTAAATTGATCCATGATTGGTTGTTACCTACTTCTTCAGCACAGGTGATGTCATCCTTAGTCGACAGGAAGTAGATAAAAAAACTTTTTAAAAAGCTACTAATGCTGCATTCGAGGATGGTCGGAAGTCGGACTTTTCCGAGTTCAAACCAGGAAGTGTGTACCGGGACGCTCCGTTGAACTCGGAAATTCCACTTGCGAATTCGGAAAAAAAAAAAAGAAAGACCCCGAATTCTGAAGTACTATAAGTGACGTCTCTACAACGGTTTCCCCTTTGGAAATGCAGACCGTAAATGGTGAAACACAATTTACTCGAGTATAAAACTAGATACCTTTCTTTATTCATAAAGAATTCATAAATTCAACATAACGTCACGTAACACAACGTACGTGACAGTATGCCGCTATCTCCCTGCACGAAATTATACAAATTATACGCAAGTTTGCTGGAGGTCAAAAATTTGTTTTAAGAACCAAAATAAAAAACAATTTAACACTATCCAACACTTTGGTTGTTTACTTTCGCCTCAAACACTTTCAGGTCGGAACTGGGAAAAAACAACTGATATGTCCGACTTCCGATCATTCTCGAATGCAGCATAATTATACATGAAAAATAATGAAGTTTCCACATTAATTATAGACAAAATATTAACATTTTACTGCTGAAAATGGCTCAATTAATCAAGTATCCCTTTAACTTTTTAACCAAACAGAATGCAAAAGAAAAGGAAGAAAAAGCATATAAATACTCAGTTGAAGAAAGCAGAAGAGTTCAGTTAGCTTACATTTTTCAAAAATAAAGTCAACATGGTCCCATATATTTTGCATTGCTCACCTCAATGGCATGCGCCACAGCCTGACTTAGATCTCTCACTTTCTTCGTTGGAGCAGAAACGGAGCTAGGGGACCAGTGATGGCAACACACTCAAAATTTCAACTGCCTCTTGCACTGTTGGAAAAGAAAAAAAAAAGATTCAGTATTTAATAATTCTGTCAAAGTTAAAGTGTTAACTAATCAATTAATCACAAAAAATATCGCATTAATCATGTCTTTTTTTTCTAATCAGGGTCTTTTTTTTTTCCTTTTCAAATTATGCAAGTAATTAACTGATTAGAAAAGAGGATGATGAGCATGTACAGTGGATAAATTTTTTTTGAAGGCATCCTTATAACATTAAATGCCAAAACAGGTGCTCTTTAAATTTGGTGGGCATAAAACTGTTGATTTAAAAAAAAAAAAAAGCCTTTTAATTAAGTGATTAATCATGATTAATCAAAATTCTAAGATGTGGTTAATCTGATTAAAAATTTTAATTGTTTGAAAGCTCTAGCATTTAAGTACTTAAACACACTGTACCATTCTGAGGAAAATGTCTCCATCTTTAGCTTACCCCCAACTAGGCAGATAACATCAACCTAATAATAAAATATCGTTGACGCTTCACCCAGTTAGAAGGACGTGAGGTGAAAATAAATAAGTGTTAATATTTTATTTATTATTATGCTGATTTTGTAATTGTGGAGTGTAGTAATTTAATTATAACAGAATTTCAATTAATTGCACAGCCCTACCGCCACTCATTTGAATAACATTTCATGCTTACGTCTGCACCATGAAATAAATGAGAGCAGAACGTTTATATACATACATACCCTCAACAATATTTCTATTACCATTTATATTTATTCTTTTATATTTATTTTTTGAATTATATTTTTTATGTCTGTTTTAACTTTCACTTGTATTTATTTATTTAGGCATTTTTGGTCCTCCATACTTAACCCCTTAACCTCACTGTGATCACAAAAAAAAAAAAAAACAGAAAAGAAGAAAACAAAAAAAAATTTACCTTTGTCCATTCCCATTGGTGATTTCAGCATCTTTTTGGACACACCAAAAACCTGCACAGATGAAGTTACAGTTTCTCATGTCCAGAATGCGTCGCAGCTCATCCATCACCTATAAAATATTTTATCAAAATTGACAAATGAGTAAATTGCTTTAGACATGGAAACCCAAATCTAAAACAGTGAGTGTCTAGTGCCTTGTATCAATTATGCACAATCAACGATGACTTACATGTCTAGTGTCCTTAATTACAAGTCCGAAAGCTGAGAAACCTCCTGGTAGTTTCCATGTTTTCTTCTTTTAAACAAAGCCTGTAGCACATTGTAGTGCTTGGCCAAGGGCGCTTGACTGACCAACACCTGCACTGGCACGAGCAGCAGGCGAGTTTGCTGTAAAGCACAAAGTGATATACTGACATTAAGATGTTTTCAAATTACAAATAAACGTCATCAATTGACAACCTGTAACTGCATTACAGGTTATTTCAGCTTTAAAAATAAAAAAATAAAAATGGCGGGCTGATGATGGCGGAAGGGGACCCAGACGCAGTTGAATGACGAGCAACAAAAATAAAATGCCCGTTTTTAGTCTGGACTCAATCAAGTCGTGAAATTAAAGTTTCCCAATATCTGCATATATTTAAAAGTAATACATTACCCCTTAAAACTGATATGGTGACAACGCCCAATCTCTCCATGCTAATGGGTAAGCTAGCTGTTTCACTTAGGTTTAGCTTGTGTACAGGATGTTCCCTGTAATAGTTCACAAAAGTCATACAATACATAATAGTTAAGGTAAACGTCAATTTACATGACGACGTAAAAACTAGGAACGTAGGACATAACGTAACAACGTTAAAGCAACAGCTTTAGTTGAGGAGAATACTTACCGAATGAGTCGCTTGCTCCACCGGACGTTAGCGTAGATAGATGGCGCTCACTCGCGCAGCCAGGGAGACAAACGTTGCCGTACGTGGGTTGTCGCAAAGTGGTGCTGGTGGGAGTTACCATAACAACGACTGGATTACGATCGTCGTAATTGCTGCGGCGCATCTTGGCTTCCTTGTCTTCTTTTTATTTGAGCCATTTCGAATCGTCTTCTTGTGTTATGTATTTTTGGCGCTGACTCACATGGACTCACATTAATTCCAATGACAGCCGCATCCCGGACTTTCGCGTACTGTGTGGCATTGATGGCTACTCGACTCGAGTACCGAGTGAACGCGAACGCACGCGCATCATCTCCATGTGCAAGAAACCTAGGAGGACGGATCATCTCGCCGTTTACCAGAGGCGTAAACTACGAGAAGACAGCCACAACAGACCGGACTGATGATAATAAAAACGTGCACTCCAGTGACTGAAGGTCAGTCAACCGTGGTAACTCAAAACAGAGTTCGTAAACATGTGCTTGCTTTAGTTCAAATGGTTACCTGTGCTATAATAATAATAGTAATAATAATAATAATAATAATAATAATAATAATAATTATTATTATTATTATTATTATTATTATTATTGTTATTGTTATTATTATTATTATTATGAGTATAACACAAGTCTAATAGTTATGTTAAAACATTTTTACAAAAAATAGAAGAGATCTTTACATCTTTACAAAAATAGAGAATTAGGTATTTTAGATAAACCATAAAGTTATTACCTAGATATTTATTTATTTATTTATTTATTTATTTATTTATTCAAAAGTTGCCAACCTTAATTGAAATATGTGATGAACTAAGGACAAATATGAGGTCATAAATTTTCATTTAATAATATGATGCTTATTCATCTTTTTCAGCATGATTTGCAAGAACCTATCCAGAGTTGCATTAAAGTTAACCTTTCAAAACTTGCAACTGCATTTCTTCGCCATGGCAGAGAAACCCTGAGACTGACACAGGTAATGTAATAGTTGCATTTATGCTTTAAAAAGATACTTAACTCATTGAGCCATTTTCAGAAGTAAGGAGATAATACTGTATTTTGTCAATAATTAATGTAATAACTTCATTTTTTTCCATGAACAGTAAATACCTTTAAAAATTCATTTTGCCACTTGCTATTGACTGAAGACATGATGCGTGCTGACTGCTGAGGAAACATGTAACAACACATCATGGATCAGTGTGCTGACCAGACCCATTAAAACAGGTGGACCTACCTATTTCCTCAGCAGTGTATTGTTTTGAATGCCAACCTCTATCTACAATTGATTGGAATGAACAGTATTTATCTTATGAGGTAGAGATTCATCATCTTGCACATGCAAATATTTTTATGAATACTAAAAACTGTGTGGATTTTACACCATATTATTACGTTAAAGGCATGAAGTTGAGTTGAGCTCAGAGTTAAAGGGATACTTGACTCATTGAGCCATTTTCAGTAGAAAAAAGTTAATATTTTGTCCAGAATGAATTTGGTAACTTCATTAGTTTCCATATTCAATTAATAGCTTTAAATACAAATTATTCCACTTGCTGTCAACTGAAGATGACATAACCTGTGCTGAGGAAATAACTACCAATCACGGCTCGGTATGCTGACCAAACCCAGAAAACAGATGAGCCATGATTGGTCATTACCTACTTCCTCAGCACAGGTGATGTCAATCTTCAGTCGACAGCAAGTGGAAAAAATAATTTTTAAAGTTATTAGTAATAATAATAATAATAATAATAATAATAATAATAATAATAATAATAATAATAATAATAATAATAATAATAATGATGTTATCAAATTTATTCTGGCCAAAATAACTTTTTACTGCTGAAAATGGCTCAATGAGTCAAGTATCCCTTTAACTTTAATAATGTAATGTACATTCCAGTGAAATATGAGCTCACCGTCATCATTGCATGTCACTGTTAATATCAATTATGACTGCAGGGGCTGTGATTCGGGAGAAGGTTTTGATCTGCTGTTTCAATAAAGCTGTGTTGTCTCAATTCAAGTTTGGTTTCTTTCTTGAAACAAGATCATTCATCATACAACCTACATCTGATATGCATACAAAATATCTTGATGTGTCAAAAAAGCTTATTTCATCTAAAATATTCCTCAAAAAAAGATCATTTCAAGATTTTCTCACTTAACAAGATATTCAAGATGCACTGTCTTGAAACAAGGGGTTTCCATCTTTGTGTAATTTTGGCTATAAGTCATGTTGTCTAAAATTAAGCACATAGGCATAATTTGACTAGAAATAAGACAAATGTTCTTGGCAAGATTTCGAGTTTTTCCAGTGGGGAAAGAGGGCAGGAGGGAGGTAGAGGGAGAGAGAAGACCACCACTAGTAGTCAAGTAAAGCGTTTGGGGTATAGTGCAAGGCTTAAGCAATTTCTTAACTTTCTTTTTCTTTTTTATGCCTCTGCACATAGCCTACCTCGTTTGGTCACATGTAGGATGCTCATGTTGAGAGCTTCGTCGGGCAGCAACTTCGCAGTTTGAATATGGCTCGAAGTTGAAGTTTTTCATGAGACGCAATTATTAACATCGACACGAGCAGTTTAATCTGATGACCACCAGCGCAAACAACAGCTAGGTATACTTTTATTCTGACATACATAGCCGTTAGCCTACCCTTTATGACTGTATATCAAGGCGGCCGCATCCTATACGCAGAGTACACATCGTCAGTGTGGGGCCCCATTTTTCCTGCGGGCATACGTTGCGATATCGAGTGCGCAAGTCATTGATCAACTTCCGACATGCACTTGACATGTTGCTGAAACATCCGTGAGCGCCCCTACCATATAACCAAAACTGCCAAAATTTAAAATAAATAAATGACTTAATAAATAAGTAAATGACTAAAAGTGAAAATAAAAATGCATGGATATAAAAAAATATAATTCGAAATTATATTTAAAAAATAATATATAAATGGAAATAAAAAGAGCAATAATAATGAAGCGCACATGCATTGGGTGCGACACATAAACCGACATTACTCGGTTTGATGTTTTCATTGAAATAAATGAAAAACCCACTTTTAAGGATTTTCAGTTACATGAACAAGGTTTTGCCAAAATATGCGATCAAGAGATGCGTGGAGAGAAGCGAAAGAAAATCAATAGGGGTGTGCCAAAAATAAATTAATATAAAAATCAAGATTCTCATTTATTAAGATTCAGGATCGATATTTAATATCCAAAAATCGATTTTATTTAAATTAGAAATGAAGGGGAAAAGGCAGTTGTAGCCCACATGCTGTTTTTGTGGAAAAAGGCACTTACAATACAAAATTAAAAAATGTGTAAACAAAAAAAAAAGACACTTCAATGTCTCTACTGTCATTTTGTCTTGCAAAGCAGACTGGAGTGGATCATGACAATGTTGTGCATATCTGTAAATTGAAGCAGAAATCATTTGTCAATCAAATAATGTTGAATCGAAAATCGTTTGAATTGAGAATCAAAAATCGATTCTGAATCGAATCGTAGACCCAAAATCGTAATCGAATCGAATCGTGAGACAGTCAATGATTCCCAGCCCTATTTGGGACCCCTGATGTACAGGACAATGTTTTGAAGCCAACTGCAAAGCTTACATGTGTTCCGTCCATCCATTTTCTTGACCGCTCATTCCTCACAAGGGTCGCGGAGGGTGCTGGAGCCTATCTCAGCTGGCTTTGGGCAGTAGGTGGGGGACACCCTGGTTGCCAGCCAATCACAGAGCTTACCTGTGTTAAAAGACTAATTAAGTGTACCATCTGTGTTATTAGATGTTGTGTGAAGATGTTTTGCTTCAGCTTGATGACAAAGCAATTTAATAGCACATCATACAAAAATTTGCTATATGTGATTTGCTTAGAGTCAGGCAATTATTTCCTGCCCCACCCCCAACCCTAAAAAGTTTTTTATACAAATTACTGGTTATTTACATTCTGTGTGAAATCCTACTAAATTCCAATTCTGTGCAGGTTTTCACCCCTCAGTCTTTGAAATGCAGCAAGCAGTTAATTGCCACATTGTAGGGTTTATGTGCTGTATGGCTGTTAAGAACTGTAGAAAAGTAGCGAGGACAATGTGTCCAGGAAATCCCACAGCAGCTGTTTGTTTTGAGTCCGCTGTGAGAAGCCTTTCTCGGGGTACTGAAAGGGTGAAGAAAGAACAAAATAGGAAGTTTTCAAGGCCTACAACACAAACACATCATTCATCTTCTCTCCTGCTGCGAAACTTAGCAAATCACTTTTATGTTGGTGATGATTTGGCATTGTGGTTTGCAACATTTAAAGCCTTGCTGTTCTAAGTGACACATTTTCTTCTCTGTTCTAAATCAAAGGAACAGGTGATGCCATAAAAAACTTTTCTGTCCTTAAAACCTTTGTTTAGCTTTGAATGTGAGGTCATGTTACTTAGATGGTCTCTGTACAAGTTGCACTCTTTAGTGTTTGAGTAACTGATGATTTGGCCCGTGAGAACACAATTTGTGACTTTTGTAAATAACCACGTTATTGCCACTTTAATAATAATAAAAAAAAAAGTAGTACACGCCTGACCTCTATTGGCTGAACCTGGAGGTGCGTGCTTGTTGAGCTAATAACAGATAAGCTCCATGATGGTGTAAATATGTGATGGTCATGATATGGTATTTTGGGTTACTGTAGTTTTCCCATTTTACCTCGAGTCCAAATGTGGTTTTGAATTCAACATTAAACACAGCCTCACCTTGAGTGCAGAAGATGTTTTTCCACAATATTCTAGACAGTGAATCACACGCAGCTCAGTGTATTTCAGAGCTGGCTGTTTGGAATGTTTACAATTCATTAACAATAAACACACCAGCACCCTTAAAAGTCATTTGAAAACAAATAAAGCTAATTTGTATTTAATTTTTGTTCCCCTTGAGAACACATGAATATTTTTTTAAAAACATGTTGGATGGCAGGTGGTTATTTATTCCAATTAAACCTACACTCTTCAGCAGGAAATCAATTTAAGTTTGACCTTGTAAATATCTAAATACTATATTGAATGGAATCTGGGGGGGGGGGGGGGGGGGGGGGGGAGTGAAACATCACGTGGCAAACACAACTTAAATGATATGACATTAATGACTTTTTTTCCTTTCTTCCTCTTGATTGTCCCTTTATGCAGGAAGATGTCAGTCATAACTCAGGCCACTTTTACACTCATGACTATTCATAGAACCTGATTTAAATACTGTACACTATTTTGTGTGTGTTTCTCAAGCACATCAGTGCCGCCCTGACGCTGAGACATGATCAGACATATGCTGTGGAAAAAGACTGAGGGATGGAATGCTGCCCTGCAATGTTTTCCAGGCTTACGCCACCCACCGCACCTACAACACACACTGGATATTCCTGACATTGTTATAACGTATCTTTTATTTCATAGTTGCTGATGCTGCTATTTGGGACTGAAATAAAAAATACTCTCGTGTTTTCCCAACCACAGCCACAAAACAGGTTAAACAAAGCAGACCAGGAAGTATGTCATTTCGCAACCAGAGTAAAACAAGTATCAAAGTACATACTCAGAAATATAGGCAATTTTTTTTTAAATCAAATGGTAGAATGCCAGAACCCAGAATCTGGTCGTTTTTAGGCTGGCGGTAAACACATTCACCACAAATAGTTGGTGGGACTGACACAATGCCCTCAGATAGGGCCATGGATGGGGAATATCTTGCGTCTCTGGATCCGTTATCAACGTCAATGCCCCCTGGGTAGTGGTCCTCCGTGTGACTCAGTCAATCAATGAAAGTCAGTTGACTTTACCTTTTATTGTGTCATCCGCAGAGGATGAGAGAAATTTTTGAAAAAGTAGGAGTAGAAAGTATTTCAATATAATTTTCAAATCTACTGAGTGAAAAGGGGTAATTCCATAAATATTCCATGCACAAAATACAAAAACATGCCCTGGATGTAGTATAAGTGATTATTGTTTAAATACATAGTAGCTTTTGAGTGCCCCCTGAAAAAGCATTTTTCTTTTGTAGCTCCCTCTTGATGACCAATTTGCATATTAACTATAACGGCTAAAATGCATTTAAATGCATTTTTAAATTATTTATATAAATTAAAATACATTATTTCATTTTGTCGTTTGCCTCAATTGTAATCCTTAAAGCATTTAGTTTTATCAGACATTATATTAAATAGTAGTAATGATTAGGGCTGGGAATCTTTGACTGTCTCGCGATTCGATTCGATTACGATTTTTGGGTCTGCGATTCGATTCAGAATCGATTTTCAATTCTCGATTCAAACGATTTTCGATTCAAAATTATTTGATTGACAAACGACTTCTGCTTCACAGACATGCACAAGATTGTCATGATCTACTCCAGTCTGCTTTGCAAGACAAAATGACAAATAGAGACATTAAAGTGTCTTTTTTGTTTGTTTAAAAATTTAATAATTTTGTATTGTAAGTGCCTTTTTCCACAAAAACAGCATGTGGGCTACAACTGCCTTTTCCCCTTCTTCTTCATTTCTAATTTAAATAAGATTGATTTTTGGATATTAATATCGATTCGATTCGATTAAGAAGTGAGAATCTCGATTCTCTTATGAATCGATTTTTTGGCACACCCCGAGTAATTATGTCCTGAAGTTACATTTCTCAACATACCCTGTAAAAACTACAATCGTTTTAGCCATCTAGAGGAAGAGAAAATAAGCGACATGACTCAGCCTTCCCTTGTTCAGTTTGCATGTTCTCCAACTCCATCCATTTTCGGAATCGCTTACTGGTACTGCTGAGTGTTAAACAAACAAACAAACAAACAAACAAACAAACACAAACAAACAAACAAACAAACAAATAAAATCGTAGTTCCCCCCCCATATTCAACAACACTTTTGAAATATATATTGCACTGCCGAAGTAATGATTTAAGTAAACTTCCAACTACTGGAAGCATGTTTCTTACTCTTTGGAGCCATATTCAGTCTGTGTTTGTCCTTTTGAAACAAGCTGACCCTGCTTATGTAGTGTTTCATAGACGGCTGGCTGGGTTGACATGGCTTGCAGGGAAGGAAGGTCTTTGTGCGTGAGTCAGGCCGCGTCGCGGTCACACCCATCCCAGGCTCTCCCCCTCCCGAACGGCCCGCCATGTTCTGGAAGAGGGTAAACCTTTAGCATTAGCACTTTGGCTAGGCGGAGGCGCAACAAGCTCGCCGCAAATAAGTACACTATCTTGATTTCCCACCCCCCTTTTTTTCTTTTAACCTCTGGAATTTAGGGAACACGTTTAGGGGTTTACAGCCCTGGACTCACATTTAAGTCCGACCCAGTTTCATATATACGGTAAGATACCGCCTGTTATGAATACGAGGAATTATTTAGACGTTTTCCAGAGTCCCGTAATCCAGTTTTCAGTGGTGATGTCTCCACCGTGCACCCGTCTCAGCTATTAAGACATTCGCTACATAGCTTAGCATGCTAGTCGACTGATTTAGTAGTTTATGGATCAGATCGAACGTGCAGACGCAGAGTCTGATATCATTCCAGGAAACACAAAGCAAGTAGTACGATTTGACGCTGAGCTGGCGACATCTGACGTTGTTAAACCGACTAAAGAGAGGACAGACGGGCTCTACGGATGGCTAGCTTTGCTCCCAACTTTTTTTTTTTTTCCTCGTCGAAGTGTTAGAACACTCGGTGTGAATAAAATGTCACTTGGCTCCACTTTCTTGTTTACTGAGGTGTGAACAACAATAATCGGCGAATCAACGTTGATCTTCCTGATGGCTATACCTGTAATGCGAATAAAGTTAATCAAGTTAACCCACAAGTTTGCTCGCAACTTGCTAACATTAGTGCTAACCGATTAGCATCGAGACTGTTTAAACAAAGATTTCGCAAACTTCGAATTTACTGACATTAAATATACATATATTTTTCATATAATGTCGGAATACAGTATGTGGGCGTGTGAGTGGGCTAGTTTGTGATTATAGGAAACTAAAGCTACGTCAGTGGCTCGTGTGAAGATCAATCACGTCAGTTCAAAGAAACGCTGTGATTTGTTTTATTTATTTACAGAATCACGTTTTTTTCATAGTTTCCTATCGATTACTAGTACGCTTTGTAACAATGGATGATCTCACATTTTCTTCATTTGCCCTTTGATGTCATTTTGCGTCATTGTTTTAGCATTACAGTAATGCGAGGGCGCTGTCTCTGCACAGCACTAGTTAGGTTTCCAACTGAAATTGCACAAGAAAGTGTGGCTCTATTACTGTATGTGACTTACGTGTTATGGCTGTGGATTGAGCCAGTGTGCATGTTGTCATAAAGACGGGTGGAAGAATGAGCGTCATCATTGTTGTCATCTCTAGCATGACCTTTTATTCAGAGGATAGGGAGGCTCAAGGTGGGACCTATCAGGACGTTGCATACTTCATTCCCTTTGATTTTTAATATTTACTGTTTTGAAGATTATTAAAGGGACAGTGTGTATTTTTAGAACCATCTAGTGGTGAACTAATCATTCATTTTAAATACCCACTATTAATTTCAATTATATATATATATATATATATATATATATATATTAGGGGTGTGAATTGCCTAGTACCTGACGATTCGATTCGTATCACGATTCACAGGTCACGATTCGATTCGATACCGATTAATCCCGATACGAATGGTCACGATTCGATACCGATTAATCCCGATACGAATTTATAAGTCGATTGTTGCGATTTTTTTTCATTCATATTTAGAAAATACTAATCAGTAAGCTTGTGGAGTGTAAGATTTATATGAAAATGTATTATTTATTTATCTGAAATTTCAGTCTTATAGAGGTTGTAATCTGTTTCATGTTTGAACAGCATTAAAATAAAAATATTAAGGCTTAATGTGCCGTTCATATAACATTCTTCCATGCTCAAGGTGTGAATCCTAAAAAAAAAAAAAAAAAAAATCGATTCTGCCGATTATTGAATCGATTCGAGAATCGCGCGATGTAGTATCGCGATATATCGCCGAATCGATTTTTTAAACACCCCTAATATATATATATATATATATATATATATATATATATATATATATATATATATATATATATATATATATATATATATATATAATTAGGGGTGGGACAAAAAACCGATTCGACCGAACCATCGGTCGTCAAGGGCAGCTAAACGGCCGTATCGGTAGCAGACTTGTCAACCGATACAAAATCCGCCGGGAATCCTTAGATACATTGCTTGTAAAGCTGTGGACCGGATATTGCGTTGCTGTGAATCGGTTGCGAGTGAGGCTTTATGATTTTCATAACAATAGCAAGAGTTCTGCACCGTGCTCTACTTGTTTTGTTTACATTTCAGTAGCAGCACTATTCAAGCTACTTCCGTGTTTACAGAGAGCTACAAAGTAGCGCTCAGAGACGCTTCATTCCCCAGATGTTGTAAACATAATGCAAAGACGTTACGCACCTTTTTTGGGGGTGAGGGGGGGGGGGGCGCCTACTGTCAACGCCGTGCTCGCGACACGGCACGCGCGCTCGCGCGCAGTCGCGCACGAGTGACAACATTAAAATGGAGACAGTTAGCAGAAGCCGATGCCGTACATCTCGGTATTTCCCATTGCTATCGAGTCCTCTCGGTGCACTTGTATGTCCCGGGCCGGCGTTGGTACTGCGCGCGAGCCAAAAAGAATAACTCCCGTGACGATCCAATGCATGGATTCAAACGACACAGGTATGTCCCACAGCTAAGCTAAAAGCACACTGCAAGTATCTCATTTCTCAGTTTGTGGCTCCCTGTCAATGTACACAACTAGCATGAGCAGCAGATAGGAGAACTGAGACGTGCCCGCGATTACGTCATCAAACTCAAAATGAACGACAGCCCAAAAAACAAAATATAAACAGTAGTGATTCTGTGGTCATCATCGTGTCTCAGATTAAAAAAACAAAAAAGATGTCATACATTAACCAAAAATGAATGTGATGGCAAAGAAAAACAAAAATTGTTAAAAACAAAAATTGTTGATAAAAAGGTGAGGGCACTTTTGGAAATATTTTTGGATATATTAAGTTGTTAAAATGTGTTTGATAGATTTATTGTTCCATAAGGTGGCTTCATATTTCTTTTGGCTGGACGGTAGGTTTATTTCATGTCTTAAATTTATGTTTCTGAAATACTTCACAATGTGGACATATTCTGTTTAATTGTGTTGGTGTCTTTTTAAAGGTTAAATATTTATATTTCAAATTGAATTATCAGCCTTTTGTTTTCCCGATCCTTATTTTGAATTAAAAAAACAAACAAAAAACAATTATAACTGTCAATAACAACTAATAAATATTTAAACTGATACATTTTTCAGTCATATCGCCCAGCCCTTTGTTCCGGTCCATTTAAATAATTGATTCAATATATAAAAATATAGAAGACATATTTGTTGTTGTTCTTTTTTAACACATTTGTAGATACTGTAAAAATTTGTGGTGTTTTAAGATTAATGTTTACAAGCAACAAATGTCACTATAAGTTTTGAATATTGAAATTAATCGTATCGAATCGAAAATTGTATCGTTCCCAAACTTAATCGAACCGTATCGAACCGTTCTGTTCTGAAAGATAATCGTTTTTCAATCGAATCGCAACCTGTGTATCGAGATACATATCGAATCGGCCTCATGTCAGAGATTCCCACCCCTAATATATATATAAAAGTTCTGTCACATCAACTTGCATTTTTTTAAATATATATTAATAGGTTTAATAATCGCTAATTACATTACTAGGTCGTGCCGTGCCTTACAGGAGGCTAACATGACGTCTCGCCGCCATCTTTCTGCTACATATACCCAAGGAGAAGAACCCTGGTGGTAATTGCAGCGGTTGTTGGTCCCAATGAGTCAACCGCCACTTACCTTTCATAGCTGGGTTCTGCAGGTGGTCGTAGCTGAGTCCTGTGATTCGGCCTCCCGCCGCTGGTCTCCATTTACTTTGCTTCACTAGCGTAAGCTAGCTTCACCCACTAGCCGCTCTTTGTAGCTGCTCCAGCAAGTTCTTGCTAGCTACTTGTTAAATGCACCAGTGAGTTCTTGCTAGCCACTCTTATTAGTCGCTCCAGCGAGTTCTTGCTAACAACACTTGCTCGCCGCTCACACTAGCTCCTGCTTGCCATGTTGCTTGCTTGCTCGCTCACTTCAAATAATAACTGGTAGCAATTGGTGATGCCTGCGATTGGCTGGCAACCAGTCCAGGGTGTCCCCCGCCTACTGTCCAAAGCCAGCTGAGATAGGCGCCAGCACCCCCCGCGACCCTTGTGAGGAATAAGCGGTCAAGAAAATGGATGGATGGAATTGGTGATGCAGTGGAAAAGTATGGTCTGTCTGAGGCAGCATAGTGTGCGTGTTTCAAAATGGTTGTATTCTATTAGTTCGTCACTAGATGGCACTAAATTCTACACACTGTACCTTTAATCATACCTTGAGCAGCCCACGTCCCCTTATGTTTTAATTTAGTAATTACACTGACTGGAAACTAACTAGAAATTGTTCAAGAGTATGTATTTTTATTTTAAATTTTGTACCCTGCTCATGAGGGATGTGCAGACCAGTATTCTGTCTCCCTATCAGCTTTTCATCACATGCTTTGCGGCTCTGTCAAGCTAGACCTGTTTTCGATGTGTGTGTGGGTGTGCGTGTGTGTGTGTGTGTGTGTACTGTTATGGGAAAACATGCTGGCAGGTTCAGCAAAGTTTGATTTGTAATGATTTTTCAACAAAAACAACGTTCTGAAACTGTAACAAACCTATGACATTCTGTAAGAAGACATCCAATGAAAGCTCTTCGGTTAAGATTTCAAATGTTATTTTCTTCAAATATTAACTATTACTACTTATAAGGAACTACTGATAGGGCCCAACCGATATGCATTTTTTGGGACTGATACAGATTTTTGGAAAAAAAAAAATACCGTTTTCCGCATAACATTATCCCCCTCCCCCAATTCATTTTCAATGAAATCATGATTAAAACAATTTGTGATTTCAAAACTTAGTATTTATTCAACTACTGAAGCTGCTCAACTACTTAAGGGTGATCGTAGTGTCATGCCCATTCATCCCTGCGCTTTTTTTTTTTATGTACAAATTATGTTGTAAATATGTAAAATTCAAGCCTCTTGCGTTTTTATTGCTCTTTGTTATTCTAAGCATTAACCTTTTCTTTTATATAGTTTTATCTTGTGTTATTTTACACAAGTCTTGGGATTTACCAGGCTAACCTGGGACCTCAAGGATTGTATTTTGTGCCATGTCATGTGGAAATGTGTGTTCAGACAACAACAACAACAACAACAAATCCTTGGATGTTTGCATCCTTGAGTTTGAGAAAAGAAATATTTGAATCCTTGAAATATCAACTTTAAATATAACTTGAAAGGACAATGACAAAATAAAAATAAAAAACAGTAAGAACATATACTGACTGTTCCTGTGCGTTTAGGCCTCTTGGGGGCAGTGTGGTGCCATGCATCCATGGTGTACGCACTTAAAGTGAGTACAGAAGAAAGTTACTGGACTGGACTACGATTGAATTCTATTGAAATAACTAATTTTTCACGCATTGTGAAGAATTTTTGCCATTGTATAGTGTTATCTTACCTGTGGGTATGTTTTTCCACAGCATTTGTGTGTCAGTATTTGTTATTCAACGGAAAAACACTCCCAAAGTTGATGCTAACTTACGGTTAGCATTTGAATGGGATTCTTCCTTCACTTTTAGCATTAGCGCTAGGCTAATGAAGTTTTTCAAAACGAAGCACGTTTTGTATTTAAATATACATATTTAAATACAAAACATGCTTCGTTTTTAAAACACAACGTTAAGAATGACATTGATTGTATATTATACATGTCATTCTTAACGTTGTGTGTTTAGTTTTAAGGTTAAGTCCAACTGAGATGTCATTAAACATCTTAAGGATGCTTGAGGGACAACAGAATAAACAGAATAACATACGCTGGCTACACACTTGCTAGTTGCTAAAGCTACACAAGCAAAATGGTGCATTTTGGATACTTTCACAGTGCCGGAAACGTATGTTTTCTTCAATTATATCGTTTTAAGGGGAAATATGTTCTGACAGATGTTTGAAGGGCAATAATCGGCCGATTATAATCGGTGGCCGGTTAATCGATCAGGCCCTACTACTGAGTAACTGTGATTTACAAAGGATTATTTATTCTATTTTATATTGATTTATTGAGTAAATGATTCAGGAAGGGCATTTGAATAAAAGCTCATGTTCAAATATGGAGAAATTGAGAGTGACTCAATCAAACACACAATCACTGTTTCAGTGCGAGTGTTGTGTTGACCAGAATAACGTAATGAATTTTGCAGTAACCTAATTATGCATGGATTAGAGATGAAATAGCATTGAAAGTTGATCACAATTTTTGTGACCAAAATGATCAGTTTTCACTATCACAATAAGTGTTTAAAAATGGCAAAAAAAAACTTTCATTCAAAGTAGAGATGCACCAATACCAGTATTGGTGCAGATTCTATATGTTTGCACTCTGCAAAATGCTCCGATACTATGACATCGATACCAGCCAGATATATATATATATATACTTCCTTAGCAGGTGCAGTAGTAGCTATATCAGCTGTGTCAAGATACTTTCTGGCATGACACAGTAGCCGCCCTAAAGCATAATTTGCAGTCATCCAGCAAATTGGATGGTGAACTCTACTCAGAACTTGCGGTGGTGGGCTATCTGGCAAGCTTTGAGTTTTTAAGTGCCAAAGCCTCCCGTGCTTCCGTCGTGAAGCTGCGGCGGAAGAGTCCCGGCCAGCTGGATAAAGCGAAGTAAGGGATGTTGTGAATAAGCATCCCTTCAGATGTCTTGCTAACAGTTTTATATTACAACTAAAAAACTAAGCCTGTGATACAGGCTAAATTTAAAGGGATACTTTACCTATTTAGCCATTTTTGGCAGTCAAACATTAATATTTGGACTATATTGGTATATGCCACGGAAGAGGCGGGACTGTTTTTGCACATCAGTTTGTTTCCGGTTCGTTTTGCGACGTGTGGGCTGCATCAAAAATACTTGTGCTTACGACTTTGTGCCCCTCGGTTGCGCGTTCACAACCCGGACCGGAAACAAATTGTAGTGCAAAATCACGTCCTGCCTCATCCGTCGCATATACCCCATAAATTTGATATTTTCATTATTTTTCATGTACAATTAGTACCTTTAAAAACACATTTTGCAACTTGCTGTCGACTGCAAATGACATCACAAGGGCTCAAGTAACCAATCACAGCTCAGCTTGTGAATGTCACATGACCAAACCTAGGAAACAGGTGAGCTGTGATTGGTTACCTGAGCCCTTGTGATGTCATTTTCAGTCGACAGCAAGTTGCAAAATGTGTTTTTAAAGGTACTAATTGTACGTGAAAAATAATGAAAGTATCAAAGTCATTACAGACAAAATATTAACTTTTTATTGCTGTGATTGTCTAAATAAAGAGAAGTATCCCTTCAAGTGAATTGTGTGGAAAGACTGACTAGAAAAATGAATTTTAAAATGTCTGTAATGACAAGTTACTTTAAAGAGTGTTATAGTTGAGTGAAAATTATGCTCAGTTGAAGAAAAGTTGGTTTTGTGTTTCTGAGCAGTATTTGATTAAACATAACATGCCATCATAAAGGGCTGGGTATTGATTCTAATTAGGGATGTACGATAATACTATTTCCAAAAGATACCGATAAACGAATAATTTAGACAGTGCCGTTGTCGATAACCGATAAGTCGGCCGATAGAAATGAACTTAAATACAAATATACTTTCGAGTCCTCCTATAAGTTGAATGATTGTTCTTCCACTCAACTCTGTGTTCCAACTATGTTTTGCATTTGCATTTTTAGGGTTGGAACACCCATGTAACTCGGGGCGTGAAAACCAAATAAAAAGGGTGAGGAGAGGATTTTACTGATATCTCTGCTTCAAAGACAACCAGTAACTAATTTGGATTTTGCCAAAACAAAACGGTCATACTTTAAAATACTTAAAAATGCAACAAAAAACTGTGAGGGTAACATTTTGTGGCGACACAATAAAGAAAGCCCACACTGGCGACTGCCATGTCACCACGATGCACCATGTGTGAATATGAGGTCGCGCACATCATGACATTACAAATATGCAACACTAGTACCATTGGAGAGGGGAGGGATTTGGGCACAACTTGAGCCACAAATACAAAGGATGGACCAACGTGGCATGTCTATTATTATCGGTGGATTTCTTTATTATCTGGTTTATTGTATGATATCAAATTGGTCTATAATTGCCGATAATTATCGGCGGATTTCTTTATCTGTTTGACATCAAATTGGTCGATAATTGCACGATAATTATCGGCCACCGATATTATCGTGCATCCCTAATTCTAATTTCCTGAATCGATTTGATTTTGATTCATAAGAGCTCAGTTCGATTTATTTTATATTTTTTCCTGATTTGATTGACTTCAGTTCAATCCAATATCGATTAATTATTAGGGATGGGTACTGAAGACGGTAATTATTATTATTTTTTTTAGTATGGACCGATTTGGGTCGGTACTACCTAACACCGATTCACGTGAAATCAAATGGTGCCATGTTTCGGTACCTAAGCGCGTCTTTAGTTGTGACTGAGCGGGAGTAGAAGAGTTTTGCCTTTTTCCATTGTCCACTTGGACGCAGCAGTGTACGTACATCAATGTACTGATGTCACCCATTTGCACTTAACATTCATGCTTTTCCGGGGTTTGAAAAGCAAGCAGATTTGTCTGTGCCTCTGCCGATACCCAAATGTCCGTCTTCACCACCGAATTGAATCGAATCATGCAGTTGTACCATCGTTACATGTACAACATGTTATATATCGTGTTTTAGAACAATAATTACCGGTGACCATATTTATAATTTCATATGGGTAAAATAGCAGAAGCTTGTGGTCAAAATGTAACAAACATTACGTATCGCATCGGGTACATTGAAATGAGTTTGCTCCCAATTATTATCTGTCTATTTCTTTTTGCACATTTGGTGGTGTAAAACCGTAGTGTAGTCCTTATGGCAAATGCTGGATGGCCTCGCCTGCACGCTACGAATAGAGGGAAAAAAAAACAACTCGGCGTAGTCGCCGTTATCAGGAGGAGTCTTGCTCTATGTTTAGCATACTAGATACCGCCATCCTGTTGCTGACGCGCGTAGGGCCGCCATCTTATGTGTGTTTGGCGCCAATAAATTCATTAGAGCGCTTTTATTTATTTAGCGATTTTTGACGCGGATTGTTTTGTTACAAGCATCAGACATATAGCGATGCTAATTTTCCTTTTCAGTCTAAAGAGACCACAAACAAACCCTAAGAATCATCTTAGTTAGTCATGGTGAACGCCAGTTGCAGTCCGTCAGCAATAAGCGTCCGTGCGGAAACATGAAATATTGGTTCCGGGCTTCTCAGCAATTTCCAGGTGACATAAATATGTTTTTTAAAATGATTAAAATAGCTTCGACATATGCATTTTTACTTTGACCAATTTTTGTGTTCGACCCAACCTACTTGGTCGACTTATTTCCCCATGCTGGATTAATGTTGCGTTATAAACAACCAAACTTTTTGTTAACTTATTGCAATGTCTTTGTTATGAACTGCCATGTGTCTTTCAAGTTTGTTGTGTTCTTTTCCAGCCTTGGAATGCTTTTATTTTTAAATTGACTCTTGAAGTGTATGGCGGTGCGGTTTTTAATTTTGAAAATCTGGTCAGCCTATGAATGAAGCATCTTGGGTGCTTCACTTTCACACTTCCAAGTGCCAACCTTTTTAGTCCTCTAGCATTCTGTTAAGTCCTTTTATAAGTCATTCTTGATATTTAAATCAGTTGAGAGATGCTTAAATTTGCACTGCAATCTACCGGTAAGCATTTTTTTTTTCGTTCTCCCACTTGGGTCAAGTAGCCTATATATTTGTTATGTTTAACTTCACCTAGTTTGCTAAGTCAACTGCGGTCTTTCCAACTTTCTGAGGGTCTGACAGAAGGCAGACTTTGCCTTTTAGTTCCTGATTAGGTTGCCTTGTGATGAAGGAAAATCAACTCTCTATATGTTATCTATATCTAACCATGTATACTGGTACTTTTTGTACTTGTGAAATAATGTAAAACTCAACACTTAGTTATTGCTCAACCCGTAATTGCCAGGCAGAGCCAGATGAGCAAAGGGGGCGAGGCTTGAAAGAGCCCATGATGGATGTGTGAGTTCATGTGGAACTGCAACCTGCTGTTGGTTTATGGGTGTTCTATTATTTTAATGACATGAGGCTGCATAGTTTATTTGGATGAACCTTTGACACATTTGCACCGTTCTCTACATAGGCTCGTGGCCCGATGAGCTCAGCAGAAGAAGGACTTGAGAGAAGGGTTCCGGCTGTGTTTGTGGGTGGGGGTTGTTCCGGTTTGTGTGTGCGCGCACATGCACAAGTGTGTATTTGGACTGGGGTTAGTAGTGGGGTGTTGCTGCGATGGACAAGACAGACTCTCTTCTCTTCCTCCTGTCTGCAGTGACTGAATAGGTGATTATTGCAGCAGATGTGTAATTAGGCCTCAGTCGTATTCATGAGGATGCAGGGTGATGAGGGAAAGTTAGTGGGGTGGCAGGGGGGCATGCTCCACAGGAATCACATTTCACTGGCATTAAGCGAATTTACGGGATGCGCCAAGTTGTTTTCTTATTCCCCAAGCACTCTCACTCATCCTCGTTTCCTCTCCAGCTGTCCCTCCATGGCATGGCTAGGCCGGAACTTAAGCCACCTATGAAACATTCAAGGAGTGTCTTTGCAAATGAAATGTACAACTATTAACACTTCCTACTTATACAGTTGACACCATCACTTGATTGTGGGGCATGCTGATACCTGCTGAGGATATTACTCAATAGGACATGTCCACAGCTGCCCCGTGGGAAGTAGAAAGGGTGTATTATACAGTACAGTAAACCGCGTTTGCTCTTCATTAATGAGACCAATACTATAGTTGATCAGTCTTTAGCTTTGCCTCTTTACCTTAACTCTCATTTAGATTTAAGATAGGCCATACCTTGCCAATGCTTTAGGACAGGTGCAAAAGATTACGTTTGTACAACCTAGCTAGTAGCTCTGAATAATTTTCAGTAGAGAACTAAATGAACAGATCTGTTTTGCCCTGTTTTTGCAATGTATCGGACACTACAGTCAACTGAACTTGGAAAAAAAAAATTCTGGATTTCTGTCTTGTTCAGCTTTAAATGATTGTTTTACAGTCCACAGACCTTTCTTGATAAATCAACACGTCAACACGCTAACATTACAGCAAAGTCAAAATGAGATTTAAACCTTAACATGCAGTCCCAAGCTTTTCTTGTCTCAACAGTTAGTTTAAAACAGTCTCTTTGAATAAAATCGGGTTGTGAATTATTTAGATTCAATAATTGATTCAATTAAATAATCAGATCATATGCCATCCTCTTATGATTTTTATTTCTCTGGTTGTGTGACAATTTATGAGTTAAACATATGCCAAGACCAAAATAATCTGACAAGTTTGTTAAAGGATTCTTGTTAGAGATTCTTGCCTCTGCTTCACTGTAACATAACATCTGTCACCTGTCACTCATTAACTATTATTTTGTACATCCTAGGTAATGGCATGGTTGCAAGTACTTTGTGTGTGGAGATGGTTTTAACAGACGTTGTTCTGGAGGACTCAGGAACACTGCACTGGCCTGAAGAAGCCTCATAAACTCTTATCCAGCAGAGTTTTTCAGATGAGGAGGCTGTCCTACGTGCTGTGAAAGGACACACATCCGTTGCTTAACGACACGATACTGTTGGCGTGAAAGCTCCTCTCCTTGTGAGCGTTTGAATTGTTTATCCTCTGTGTCCCATCTTGACCGCCATAATGCCAAGCTCCACCATCCGTCGCCAAATGAAGAACATGGTCAACAACTACTCTGATGCAGAAAAGAAAGTACGAGAAGCCACCTCCAATGACCCTTGGGGGCCCTCATCTTCACTCATGTCTGAAATCGCCGACTTAACTTACAACGTGGTAGCCTTCAGTGAGATCATGAGTATGATCTGGAGACGACTCAATGACCATGGCAAGAACTGGCGTCATGTCTACAAAGCGCTCACCCTGCTTGACTACCTGATCAAGACGGGCTCGGAACGAGTTGCGTTGCAATGCAAGGAGAACATCTTTGCTATCCAGACTCTGAAAGACTTCCAGTATGTTGACAGAGATGGTAAGGACCAAGGTATCAACGTGAGGGAGAAGAGTAAGCAGCTAGTGGTCCTTCTTAAAGATGAAGACCGTCTCAAAGGAGAGCGGTAAGATATTAATCATCCAATTCAAACAAAGCAGATCTTTAACGAGTTGTATACTGTATGTCCTTACTTAAACTCTTAATATCTTAAGCAGCCTACCTCAGAGTTATTATGACATGTTATTATGTTGCATATACGACTTGCATCGAAGCATATTTTCCTCTATGTGAAAGCAACTAGAACATTTTCTTACTGTAGATTATGGCCCGACCGATATGCATGTTTTGAGGCCGATACTGATTTTTAGCAGAAAAAAAATGACTGATTTATCTGACGATTATTTAAAAAAATATATAATGCTTAAAATTAGCCCCCTCCCCAATTTCTTTTCAATGGGTGTCACTTACGCACAAACTTTTGCTATTAAGATTCTCTGTTTTGAATGACAATGACCTTATCAAAAAATGTCATGAATTATACAAGGTTATTGTATAGATTTGTGTCAACAACAAAACCATTCTTACTTGTTTACAACTGCTGTAAAGCATTAATCTTTTACATATTTGTACCTTGTTATTTTCACAAGTCTTGGGCTAACCTGGGACCTAGGGGATTGTATTTTGTGCCATGTCATATGGAAATGTGTGTTAAGACAAAAAAAAAAAATCCTTAAATGTTTGCATCCTTGAATTTTGAGACAAGAAAGTCTTTGAATCCTTGAAATATCAACTGTAAATATAACTTGAAAGGGCATTGACAAAATAAAACAATAAGAAATTGAAATAAGAATAGAATAAACTAAAAATAATAGCAACTGGAAAAACAGAACAAATACTGACTGTTTTCGTGCATTTTGGCGTCTTGGGGGCAGTGTGGTGCCATGATGGCGTACACACTTAAAGTGAGTACAGAAAAAAGTTCAGATTAAATTCAATTAAAATGACTCGCTTTTCACACATTCGGAAGAATTTGTGCCTTTTGCGTAGCGTTATCTCATCTGTGGGCATTTGAATGGGATCCTCCCTTTGCTTTTAGCATTAGTGCTAGGCTAGAGATGTTAAATATACACTGGATGTTATTCTAAACGTCATGTGTTTAGTTTTACAGTTTACTCCAACTGGAATGTCATTAAACATCTTAAAGGACACTTGGGGAATCAACAGAATAACCAGAATAACATACGCTACACACTAGCTCGTTGCTAATGCTATGCAAGTAAAATGGTGCATTCAGGGTACTTTCACAGTGACGGAAACTTTGGTTTTCTTGGATAACCTTTTTAGGGGAAAATAATCGGCCAATTGGCCGATTTGTTTTTGTTTTGTTTGAAGGCCAATAATCGGCCGATTATAATCAGCGGCAGATTATAATCGGTTGGGCTCTACTATAGATTATTATCTAACCCACTGTCATAGAAATCAGAGGGAAGAGATCGTCTTGTACAAAAATGTATACCTTTAGAACCCTGCTGTAAACAGAATTTATTAAGGTCCCCCCTGTCTTACAAAGCTATGTTCATGCACCCTGGACATTTTAACATGCTTATATTTCCCAGCACAGATCAGTTGTTTATTTCCTAATCTTTTTCACAGTCAATACAGTCTTGTACTGCGGCCTGATGCCTTTACTCATCCCACTTATTTTCTTTTGGGCATTCAGCAATGAATGTTGGGCACACAGTAGATTATCTGTTAGGGCTTGCACTTTGCAACTGGGTTTGAGTCCCGCTACAGACAAAGGTAATTCCAACTAGTTGTGGAAGAGATGCAAATCTGACAACTCTCGAGGAGCAAGACATTGAACCCATATCAGGCTCAGCTCCGAGGTGCATCACCATTTACACGCTTGAGCTCACCTTGTATGTGATCTTGTCTGGTAGTGTGCAACAAAAATAAGTATACAGTAGGTTGTCAGTGAAATTTCCCATTGAGGAATTCCAAAGAGTAGAAAAACTGTGTTTGTTTTCAATTTGTTTTTTTGTCCTTAATTTTCACACAGACTTACTGTATACCACTGTCATTTTGTCAATTCCTGAACTTTTTAACGACATGCTTTATGCTTGACCTTTTTAAAGAAGATTGATGTGTTTTGTCCGGTAAGGTCTCAGGCTTTGAAGACCAAAGAGCGTATGGCCCAGGTGTCCACAGGGAGCAGTCAAATGGGCTTTGGTCGAGGCTCATCCCAGCCCAACCTCTCTACATCCTACAGTGAAGAGTACGGCAGGTCTGAGGGCTCACCTGCCTCCTACCATGGCTGTGAGTACCATTTATCATCAATTACCATTAAAGCACACCATATGCTCATCAAGATGTTGTTTTAAATAATGAAATTGTATATTGTTGTCAAATGCCCCAGTTATTTATCCCCTTCCACCCCAATTCTGATTGAACACTTGCTTGCTTTATGCACTCTGACTTTTCTGTATGGTAGTGCAAATGAGTTTGGGGCGTGATGAGCTAAAAATGAGTGTGTAAAAAGAGAGACACGTGCAAAATAATTCACTATTCTACAATGTGACAGCACCAAAACAACTCCGCAATGATATACTTGAAACCCGAATGACGATAAAAGAATAGAAAAAAAATTGTAAGTGGGTTAGCACAAAGAGGGGCAGACGGAAACACATGAGAAATGAATGAAATGAACGTGTGAACTTAGCCTGTTTCCTTTTCACCGTTTGACACCCAGTTGTTTGTACACAAAACCAATGCTGCATGTGGGAGTCTGTGTGCGTCTGCAAGCATGTGGATTGAGCCTGCATGGATCATGTGTGTTGCACACTGCACTCTCGACCTTAGTGTGTGGCCCACATTCCTTCAAGGAAGTAAGCTTCAGTACGTGGCTCTGAGGCGGAAGGTCCAGCAGCTGAGTCATCATTTGAGAAAGCGGAACTGGCCTATAAGAATAAGACTGAGCCGTCATTGTGGGTGTTGCCAGGAAAGATTTTTGAGATTCCACTTGAAGCCCTGGGCTATTGTGTGTTAGCAGAGTGTGACTGAAAACAATAACAACTGGAGTTGACCTATCGTATGCCCTTGTTCTCAAAGTGTCCAAAGTAGGTCATAATACACAATAAAACACCATATTCACTAATTGTATATTCCAGGCGTGTCAAACTCATATTATCTCAGGGGCCGCATGGAGGAAAATATATTACCAAGTGGGCTGGAACGGTAAAATAATGGTGTATATAGCTTAAAAACAATTGCCGTCAATTATACGCAGATTTTCGCTATTTATGGGCCAGCTCTAAATTACGGAGCTCAACTGTTATAATATTGTACCAAAAAATAACACAAATGCAAATGGAACGCACAAACACTTTGCCTGTATGAGTTCCAGACGTGTTTTTAAAAAAAAATAATGTTTTGCATATATATTGTTCCCAGAATGCATTGTGTGGCGCAGCTATTGAACTTATAAGGACGTTAATCCTTCTCGTATCTATTTGTGTTACCAGTAATTGAATTTGTCGGATTTAACACGTTTGTTGGTCTATGATTTAAAAAATAAATAAATAAACAAACTGTAACTTTAGGTTGGGTGTAAAACAATGACATCCAGAAGGATTCAATGTACAAGTTGCATTGCTCATTTGAGGACTGCTTTTGAAATTATGAATTTATTTAGTTTTGATCGTGACCGGCTGATTGATTTGTTTAACATTACGTTTTTTTGGGTTGTTTTTTTTACTTTACAAAATTGTCACGCGGGCCTAATTAAACGCCTTTGCGGGCCTGATGTATGTTTGTCACCCCTGGTACATGCTTTAATTTTCAGTTGCCTCTAAACCGGTCACTGGCTTGGTGACTCTTGGAAAAGAGATTTTTAATCTCAGAATTTTTGGTTAAAGGAATGATGAAACACGTTAAACTTGCTAGAGTATCTTATCCAATATCTTAAAATTAAGAGTACCAAAAGTTCTGAAGATACACCTACAGACACTTTCATGGTATGTTCTCTTATGTTCACCTATTGATGTCTGTAAATAGTTTTGCATCTGATTTTGTCCATCAGCTACGTCTCCCAATGCGGGATCAGAATTGGAGCAAGCTAGACCTCAGACGAGCGGTGAGGAGGAGCTGCAGTTGCAACTGGCTCTGGCCATGAGCAGAGAAGCAGCAGAGCAGGTACTAAACATGTGTGCTACGTGGCAGACAATGAATCACCATGAGTACACATCTGGGCAGTTACTTCAGTGTATTAAATCAAGTCGCATGTTTGATTAATGGCTCTTATTGGCGTGTCTAGTTTCAGATCAGATGAAATTGTTCGGATCCAGTGTATATGTTTACTTGACATGTCTGTAATGAAAAACAAATAGTGGTGTAAATATTGTGAGTGGTTTAAAATTCACATAAAATGCACGCAAACTAGGTGAAGATTAAATTGCTTGGGTGCAGTTTGTCATTACCAGTGCCTGATTTACAGGAGGAGCGCATACGCAGAGGGGATGATTTAAGACTACAGATGGCCTTGGAGGAGAGTAAGAAAGGAGGTCCAGACTCTGGCAAACTGGCACACAAGAAAAAAGAGGTAAGTTACCATCAAAGCGTGAACAAGAAGTGACTCAGTACCATTATTCTAAATTAGTCTCCTTATCCTGACCTCATCGCCTCATGCCCCTGAAGCAGAAAGGAATCTAGCATAAGATGGCCTAGTTTGCTCACTAATTTTGTGCCTCAATAGATGGCATGACTGTTCATTTTATTAACGTGAGATAATAAATCCCAATACAGTTTAGCAGTTTCATATTAAATGCACAGTTCAGAATAAAAAAAATCCCTCATGTTGTTTATATTTTCTGCCAATAAAGCTGTTTTCCTCTATGTTCAAATGAATATTTTGTCTTATTTTTAGCCACAGTCATCTCTGATGGATTTGATGGCTACCCCAGAGCCAGGTGCCAGTGCTGATCCCTGGGGTGCAGGAGCTCTGGCCAAAGGAGACCCCTGGAAACCTTACGGTACACATACCGGTACATTTGCATGATGGTGGCATACTGGCTTTAGGGGGGGTGAATCGGGTACACAATTCTGTGTGTGAGTGCCTCACCCCTACCTGTAGCGCTAAGAACTGTTGGTTGACTCTGTTAGCTAGGAATGCTGCTCTGCAGGCCCAGTCACAATAAAGCAAGTTGCATAGGGAGGGTTTCCACTGCACAATTTCACCCCTGACAGACCGCATTTGTGGGGGAAAATACTTGCGTATTTCTGAGGGGCTGTGAAAAAAACACAGAACGGTTGAGTGGAAGATACTGTATCACTACACCAATTTTCAGTTTGTTCACTTACAAACTTACGTTAAATAGTGGTTCTCAGAAAACATGTTCAAAACAGGTAAAAATGATGTACGCTTCAAATCAAACCTTCATGCAGTGTACTATGACTAAATCTCAGCCCTTTGTTCGAAAGACATTACTGAATGCTGTGGTTTACTTAATTGTTTCATATTGGAGCAGGGTTATTATAGTTTTGGAATTTTCATTTTAGTTTTTTATTTTGTTTTGAGTATTTAAAATTGAGTTTGAATTAGTTTTCAGGGTGGTTCTGTTCGTTTTGATTAGTTTTCGTTTTTTTTAATGCTTAGTTTTAGTTAGTTTCAGTATTAGTTTTCATTTTTTTTGTTTTTTTTTAAATGTACTACTTGCAAGTTGCAAGCAATATTTTTTTTAATAAATACCATGATAAAATGAAAAAAGCAAAGTAACACATTTCTGACCTAGTGGTGCATTTCGGTTGAGAAAATTTGTCGCCTAGGGGAGACATCACCTGAAGGTGCTTTTTTGTATTGGCTGCTGCGAGATGACATCGTGACACACTTTCAAATGTCTTTATTCCGGTTAATATCGAAATACAAGTAAAATTTTCTTTTGATTTAAAATAATCCCCAAAGCTCATTTAATAAATTAATTACCAAAGACTAAAACAAAGGACAGTTTCGCTATTATTATAGTTAGTTTTATTTAGTTTGGTAACCTAAAATGTAGTTTGTTTTTGTTTTTTAAAAAGCAATTTTGTTTTTATTTTATTTTGTTAACATTTGTATTTATTTGTATTTATTTATTTATTTATTTATTTATTTATTTATTTATTTATTCATTCATTTATTTATTTATTTTTAAGTTTAAGTTTTTCCGTTAACTAAGATAAACTTCTATTGGAGACACTTCACACTCAAGTAAGACATTATTTTTTCACACACTCGTGAGTCTACACTGCAGTGAGAAGAGACTTAATTGTGTTAGAAAGTTAGTGACAGCTGGACAGGACAGATAGTTCGAGCTAATAGTTGAAAGAAGGATGGGTTGTTCATGTGACTTCTGCCACCAGAGCTTGCATGAACATCTCTTATGAACCACTCACTGCTGTACCTCATGATTGCCTATCCATGCTATTTGCGACTCCCAAGGTTCTGCCTCTAAGTCAGCTTCCTCAGCGGACCCATGGGGGGCTCCTACCTCAGTTCCACCCATGAAGAGGAGTGATCCCTGGGCATCAAACTCCACTCCCGCATCTGATCCCTGGGGGACGGAAGCTACTCGCCCTAAGGCTTCCAACACAGGTAACACAGAGAGAAGTGTGCTATAGAGATTGTGATGTTTCCAATGATAAGGTAATTATGGAGAACGAATTATGGAACAATTTGCTGGAGACTTAAAAGCTGTTTGGTTGTGCCATTTGCATTTTTGTCTCTTTTAATCTATTTAGATATCCATACACGCAGAGGTAGCAAATCCAGGTCCAGGAAGTAAAAACCCTGCCAGTGTTTGGCTTTATCCCCAGGTGCTAGCTAGCAGGCTCCCTAAAGCCAAACCTGTGGCAGATACTAGCTAGGAAGCGCCCAAGCAAGCTTACCTGCTAGGGGGCTTGCTAGCTAACACAAGCCAGGGGCTAAAGCCAAACTGTGGCAGGGTTTTTACTTTCTGGACCTGGATTTGCCACCTCTGCATACACACATTTGTTTTGTCTGTTATCATGTGTCCACGTGTTCGTTTTTGCTTTATATTGTATGTATATGTTTCCATCCAGGTAGCTTTGACCTGTTCAGTGAATCCAATGGTACGTCCAAAGAGGACTTCTCAGAGTTTGACAGCCTGCGCTCCTCCTCCTCTGTCCCTGCTGGTACTCACCCTGTCCTTGTCTCCCTATTGACACAAGTCTGTGTTGTTCTTCCTCTGTGCCCTCAGATGTTCCCAATATTTCTGTAGGGCACAGACATGTGTCCTGTCTTCTTATGCATGTTTATACTACCAGACTGGAGCAATGAGCCATGACACCCATTTTTCTTTTCCATGACAAAGTATTGAAATAACGGCTGCCATAACAATCTGATTTTGAAAAACAAGGCTTTTGCTCTGGTCTTGTCATGTATCACTAAGGGTGTTACTCTTATTGTGGTGTCATCTAGCTGTACTTGTTTTTGTTTTTATTTCACAAGGCTTAAAATAAGTGGTTTAGCATCACAGCTTATGAGTCAAAATTGTGTGTACATTAAATAGCAAAACTGAGAATTAGAGGCTTTTAAGTTTTTCTGAAAATTGAACCACCAAAATGGTCCCAAAAAGCTTCATTGGCCTGGATGCACTTGTGTCTCCTACACTGATTCGCAAACCGGCTCTTCAAAGAAAAAAAAAGAAAAGAAAAAAGAAATTATATCTAGCCTATAAATAAGTCTAGATCAGTTGTGTCCAAACTCGGTCCTTGAGGGCCAGAATCCTGCAGGTTTTGGACGTTTCCCCACTCCAACGCACCTGTTCCAATGAACAGGATCGTTATCAGGCTTATGCAGAGCTTGCTGACAAATCGATATTCAGGTGTGTTGGAGAAGAGAATCATCCAAAACTTGCAGGTCTCCGGCACTCGAAGACCGAGTTTGGACACCACTGGTCTAGGTTTTTGAAGGTTTTCCAGAATCAGCTTGACATGGTGGGTGGTACTTTATGCATAACTACAATTCAGCTCAATGCAAACATATTGGATACTTTCAAGCAACAGAATATAAATGGTGGTTTTAATATTTCTCAAAAAGAAAAAGCCTGTTTGGAAAATGTGCCAAGGTTCTGTTGAAACAGCAGGCTTCTCAACTGACTAGCTATAAAATCTGAAGGTTTCCTGGGAGAGTCAGTGCACCCCTTTTGTCATTGTCATATGTGAATTGCTATTATTAGTTCATCCTAATGAAACATGTAGCAGATGGCTTGCTGGGTTATCCATTGCTGCCAAAAAGACTGTCTGCCTCTGATGTCCTTCCATAATAGCTTTTTTTCTGATTGATTTACTACATTTAAAAAAATAAAAAAAAATTAAAAAAATAACCTCAGGAAAAACTCACCTGCAGATGGCTGCATTGTATCATTTTGAATTGATCTCAGCAAACACCACATTTACTTTTGTATTTAGTGGTCACCAACCTTTTTAAAACAGAGCTACTTCTTGGATACTTATTGTGTGTGTGGATGGCTATTAGTTTGATGCACACTTCTGACATAATTGGCTCAATTTACCTTCAACTATATGTTCCATCCATCCATTTTCTTGACCGCTTATTCCTCACAAGGGTCACGGGGGGTGCTGGCGCCTATTCAACTATATGTTATTATTCATAATTAATGTTATTCATCTATGTGATGATCATCACTGATCATGTTCATTTCTCACAATAATGATCTAAAGGGACACTTGACTCATTTCGCCATTTTCAGCAGTAAGAAGTGAATATTTTGTCTATAATTAATTTGATATTTTTCATATACAATTAATACCTTTAAAAACAGATTTTGCCACTTCTTGTCGACATGATTTGCTATGCTCAGGGCGCAGGTAACGACCAATCGTGGCTGAGTTTGCAAATGTCACATGACCAAACCCTGAAAACAGGTGAGCCATGATTGGTCCTAACCTGCACCCTGAGCACATGTGATGTCATTTTCAGTCAACAAGTGGCAAAATGTATTTTTAAAGGTATTAATTGTACATGAAAATTTAATGAAGTGTAACAAGTTAATTATAGACGAAATATTCACTGTAATTGGGGGTTTTAATATTCTGTATTTTAATTGGATGGATGGATGGATGTTTACTTATTTTAAATTTGATGGGTACGACACGTGCAAAACCTGGGACGGGGCAACAAAAGACGGTAAGTTGGTGAATGAAATTTCCAGGTTAGATAATCAGTTGCACGTCATGAATAGGAATGAAAGCAGCATCCCAGAAATGGTCAGTCGGTCACAGACAAGGTTGGGGCGATGATCACCATCATGCAGCAATCTACAAATTCAAGTTAAAACTACGATAATACAGGTCATAATGTGCATGCGTTTCAACAATGTGGCTTAATAAGAGAGTGCGGCTAGTAGAATAGTGTTTAGAAGTTGAAGACGTACGTCAACCAATTAGCTCGTCTTTGTCGTGTATTCAATAGGATATATGTCAAAAGAATTTGTACTGGATTCGGATTTCATTCTACTTAAAATCCAAACTTGATTTGCAATTGGTGTCTCTATATGTATAATGCATTATATTATGTAAGACAACTTTTGTTTGCAGGTGATGGTGGTATTGCATCCTCAGTTCCCTCCCAAGCCAGTCTTGCTAGCAGCAGCAGTTTGGACCTCTTCGACCCCCTTCCCACATCCACCTCTACTTCATCAAATCCAACCAGGAAGACTCCAGAGTCTTTCTTGGGCCCCAATGCTGCCCTGGTCAACCTGGATTCTCTGGTGACCAAACCAGCCCAACCTGCACCAGCATTCAACCCATTCTTGGCTTCGACAGGTAGGCAGATGCCAGCTGGTAAAATGTCATTGTTTTTAGCCAACAATTCAATTATTATTATTCATTAATCATTATTATTAACAAGTACAATAAGAAAATTATTATTTCAAATAAGCAATATTATCTGCCAAAAGAAAATTTTACTTAACTGTACCTGTAACATTTTGAAAAATAAGAAAATAACGCTGTGCCCCTATCAACCACAGCGGTCTTCAAAATAGCATTTTTAGACTAAAAACAGGAAGTAATATTGACTTTTTTCAAGCTGAAATAAATAGAACTATATTCTTAAAATACGTAAGTACCGGTACATGTATTTATTTATGCTTGGATAACTTAGCCTGAGTGTCAAGCAGGGAGGTAACAGGTCACATTTTAATGTCTTTGGTACGACCCAGCCAAGGATTGAACCCACAATCTTCAAGTCTGACAGTAGACACTCTACCATTAGACCACTGAGCTGGTACTGGAATGAAGAATCATGACCTTAGTAAATACAGTATAATATGAACCACTGAAAAAGCTAGATTGCAGGTTTGTCTGATTGTTTTCATACTTGTATTTTTTCCATTTATCTTATTACTAGATCTGTAATTGGCTGGCAACCAGTCCAGGGTGTACCCCGCCTACTGCCCGAAGCCAGCTGGGATAGGCTCCAGCACCCCCACGACCCTTGTGAGGATTAAGCGGTTAAGAAAATGGATGGATGGATGGATGATTACTAGATTATGCCAAATCTTAAAGGGATAGTTTGGATTTTTTGACATGAATCTATTTCATCCTCACCTCCAGTGTGTGTGATCATCATTGAATTACCCCTGACAGCGTTCTGTGACACGAGTTCTGGTCCGGTGTTGGACGAGAGGAAAATAGTCCAGCAAGCTGGCTGGGGTCACCTAAATAAAGTGTTTTTCTGTCTTTCTAAAAACAAATTGTGTTCAAAAGAGTGATACATTTCCATACAAAACTCCCTTCGGGAAAAAAAGTCAGACGCCATTACTGCCGGGCACTATTTCTGTTCGTTCGTATCACTGTGCGTCGCCCTGTAGACAGCTGATAGACGCGCACTAATCTACAAGTTGTTTGTCTTTTCGAAGGCGACGCGCAGTGATATGAACGAACAGAAAAGTAGTGCCCGGCGGTTATGGGGTCTGACTTTTTTCAGAAAGGAGTTTAGTGTGCAAATGTATCACTCTTTTGATAACAAATTGTTTTAGAAGATAAATGCTTTATTTAGGTGACCCCAGCCAGCTTGCTGGACTATTTTCCTCTCGTCCAACACCGGACCAGAACTCGTGTCACAGAACGCTGTCAGGGGTAATTCAATGATGATCGCACACACTGGAGGTGAGGATGAAATACATTCATGTCAAAAAAATCCAAACTGTTCCTTTATAATATGAAAATTCAACTTATGAAACCCCTGTTCAGGGCCTTTGATGTTGGTTAGTTGTCATCTTAAAATGTGGAAAATTCTTGTTTTAAGCCTCACAATACTTAAAACTGGCTGTTAACAATGCCAAGACTACTTGATCAAATAAGATAATTAAGTAATAAGTGTCTTAAAATAAGCACAAAGATCTTGTCTGACAATTTCATTTTAAGTAAAAAATAACTTGTCAATGCAAAAAAGCAAATTCAGGTTAAATTTAAGAAATGATATCTTCAGATTTCAGTTTTTGCAGTGAGAGAGAGAGAAACATGCATGTGATTGAAACTTATAATGACTTGCAATATTCATTGACCATCATTTTGTGCTTCTGACACCATCCGTCACCTGTATTTGTTTAGGTGGCGCCGCTGCAGCCTCCACAGCCCACGCCAACCCCTTCCAAGTGGGTCAGCCGGCTCCTCCAACGCTCAACCAGATGCGAGTCAGCCCCATGCCGTCGGGGTTCGCCAGCGGCATGTCCGACTCCATGGCCATGTCCTCTCTGCCCACCCAACCCATCAGCATGGTCCCTTTGGCAGCCATGGCGCCGGCGGGACCCCCGATGCCCGCAGTGGGGGTCGGCGCGAGTATGCCCCCCCAGGCTGGGGCGCAGTCCACTGGAGCCACCAACCCATTCCTTTTGTGAAGGGATGATTGCAGGACAACTTACGACCCAGAATAGCCCTCACCCCCAAACCTCAAGAAAGTCTCATCGGGAAGTCGTCCTGTCCCGTGTATCCCTTTTCTAACCCATCTGCAGCGAGGTCGTAAACAATGCGGCATCCATTTAACATGACCACACGCTTCCTCCTCTTCCTCGCTCATTGCTACGAAGCGCCGATTCCTCTGTGTTCCGTTCTGATCCGACACTGATGTAAATCACTGTCCATTTGGCATGAGAGTTAGAGTAGCAGGGGTGTTTACATTTTGTCCCCCCACAGAGGCAGGTTAAGACAGTCCACTTGTCTCTCACCCGCCTCCCTGCCGCCACAGGATTGCTCCTTTCTTCTGTGTAGTGACAGGAGCCTGACCCTACTCACGCCAGGATCTTATCTCGTCACTAGAGCTAATCTTTTATAAGCCCTGTCAGCTGAATAATGCGCGCGTGCGCATGCATGTGTGTGTGAGTGGTTGCACATATTAGTGCTATTACACTGTGTCATTTCCAGTAAGTTTTTCCTTCACTTACTGGCGTTAGAATGATAGAGACCGACAGATATGTTTATACTCTGTGTGTATGCGTTCCGAAGCAGGGATTTTGCACATTTTGTTGGCTTTTTTTTTTTTTTAAACAAATTATTTCCGCGACTGTTGGGCTCACCATGACACCTTAGCATAGGCAAGGAGGCTAGCTGCAAAACATGATGTGACAGCTTCAACTTAAGACTTTTTCTGTACCACTCCATTTTAACGCCCACAGGGGCACCCAATTGGACCCCTCCCTGACCCAAGCACAAAACATGCTGACCTCCAAGGGTCAAGGTTTTAACATTGTGAATGATGAACTGTCAGTGGCCCAAGCCTACAACTCCATATGATGTACCCCACCAATATGTTCATTTTGATATTAATACACGAACTGTGATAGCATCAGTATTCAACAATATAGTGAGGCATTGTGAGGAAACTTTTTTTTTTTTTTTCTCCTACTAGGGTCAAAGGGAAGACAGGGAGTGTGTGCACAGTTTGAATGAGAGATAACAGCTTCCATGTGTACTTGAATGAGCTATGTCAATTTATAAGTAGAGTTCTCCATCTGCGGTGGTTATGTCTTTAGCATCTTGTGTTAGCACGTTGCACAGTCAGCCAATCAGCAGCGTGGAGAGTGGATTTACTGTGACTAAACAGTCTGCAATGATTTTATCTGGTGAACACTCAGTCAAACAGCAAACTGTGTTCCAGGGAGGAGGTTGTAGGTTATTTCTTGTGGTTACTTTTTGCGATTTACTCATGTTAATCTCTAACAGATCCTATTTACGTTGTTAAGGTGTTTTCTAGGTGCATTTTCTAGTGTTTCACCCTATGGGTCAGCCATTCTCTTCTCTTAGAAGCACAACCGTTACCAAAGTCACAGCGACTAATTTCCGAGGATGCCCCCTAGCCCCCACCCCCTCTTTTTTTATTTTTATTTCCTAGAGTAGACCCAGCATCAGAATCGCACGTCACTGTTATTTCTGTTAGTGGATGCACACTCCATTGTTACTTTTTTCCTGTGTCATCTAGAGCTATTTTTTTAAGTTTGTGCAAAATGTTTCTATATTGCAGGATTACTTTGTAGAAAAACTGAGCATGTGTAATACGAGATGATGGAGACAAACAACTCTTCTATCTCTTCAATTGTCTATCACTGCCAATATTTTTACTTTGTGTTTTATGTTCTTTTGGTGTGCTATGCTAGCTAAACAGGACCCTTCATTTTTGCTCTAAATGCAGACATTTCTCTCAGGCAAATGGAGGGGCAGCTTCAATGTGCATGAGTTGGACAAAGCAGAGGGAAGCTGGTGATTTTAAAAAAAAAAAGAAAAAAAAAGAAAAATGCTCGGCTCATGGATTGGTGATGGATTAACTGAATTCAATGGATACAGCCCAGTGAAACTGTTGTGACTTGCAAACAAAAAAAAATATATATGCAAAGATTGCAGTATCATTAAAAAAAAAAAAAAAAAAAAAAAAAAGAGAAAATGCCTAATGTGTTTTGCAAAGTTGGATTTGCTAATACTCGTTTATTGAACTGCACCTACAGTAATATAGCTAAGACATACTGTTTTCTCACCCTCCTTGATGTCACTAACATTCAAGCGATGATGGAAAAATGTGATGGCTGCATTCAATGAAAAACAATGTAACTGTTGGCTGACACTTCAAATGACCACTTTTTTTCTGATTGTTTCACAGTGGTGGTGTAGTTACATGTGGCCTGTGTTTGGCAAGCTCATGATGCATCACTTTGTAGTCACTATGCTTTTATTGAGAGGAGTAACTGACCTTACAGACTGTCTTTATATGTATTAATAGCCACCTTTTTATTCTTCTCCACATATGTTTAGTTACCCTTGTCATAGTACTGGGAGCAGGCTGCTTTTTATTCGATACATGCTAAATCTGTCGGCATTATAACTGTATAATATAATTTATCATTTGTACTATTGTAACTTACCGTTCTTTTTTTGACCTTTATTATTCTGTGTAATGGGTTTTTGTAGGTAACGTCACCGTGGAATCTTAACGGCATCTAAACAAAGGAGCGCAGCAGGCCGCACCCTGTTCGTTGAGGATGAGTGTAGCTGCATTGGTTCAAAATAAAAATGTATATCACTTCAGCTCTGTAACCCGTGTCACTTTTTTTTTTTTAAACGTTTAAAAAAACAAAAACAAAAAGATCATCTCTGTGAAGTAAACTTTATGTAAAGTAATACAAACTGTGGAAAACAGACATTTACAAAATATTTGCATCAATTTTGAATATAAAACTATTTTTTGACAGTGAACATGATCAGAATGTTGTCACGTTGCCGCAAAATCACAAATTTGTTTGTTCCTCTGTGGACCAGCCAGATGTGGTGACATGAGGTTGTGTGCTTGAGGAATTTGATGGTCCAGAATCATAACCCAGTTTCTTCATGTCCTTCATTATGATGTTAAAGCAGACTGTAACAAATCCTTGGGAACAAACCCGGGTCACTGTAATAATAAAACAACAGGTTACCTAAAAACAATTCCAATCTAGTTGATTCTGTTCTTATTTACCACTTAGAATAAACATCCATACCATACCTTCTCGCCCTTCGCCCTGGGCTACCACTTTAGAGTCCGTGTACTCAGGTCGACGTCCCCAAAGCCAACTGCAAAAGAGGGAGCTCTAAGCTGCTAATGTGACACATTCATAATATAAAAACACACTACGCAGTAAGACTTAATTGAAATTCAGTGTGAGTTTTGATGGCAATAAGGCCCAGAGTTATTTGGTCAGTTATGATTGTGCCCTAATACACAAATGATTTGAAATGGAACTATTAAGTGAAGTATATCTAAAGCTTTAAGGCTTCAGAAAAAAACTACTGTACACACCATTTACTGTTTCAGAACTATAACTAATTTGCAAATTACTGGTTATGTAAATTTTAAAGAGCTCTCTCAAGCAGTACAATATTTAGAAGATTGAGACTTTGAAACAAACATTTATTAGACTTGATAAGCCATCAAACTCAATTACTGCTTAAAGTTTGGAGACCACGGACATCACCAAAGTGAGTTTCACCTCTGATTATGCTTTACGAGGGTTTCATTGTGAAACGAAGCTGAGAATCTATCAATAATATGTTCTTTGCTTTCTTTCAAATTGGTTGGGGTGTATAGAAGGGGGAAAAAAAGTGAATAAATAAATACTGACATTTTACCAATACTGACCTATCAACTCACCTAGTGAACTTCTGAAGTCTCCATGTTGGTTCAGGAACAAACATGGGTAGGGTCTGGGTATGTCTGTGGGGAACACCAAATAGCTGATATGTTTCACATATTAAAAAGTCACACAAACACTTGCAAGATGCTTCAGAAGTGTTGTTTATAATTCTCTGATATATTTTTTGCTACATCTGTTGAGTTACATCCCAACGTTGTTTGGGCAGGTCGAGTATATATATTGTACAAAAAAACATTTCAAGATAAACTGGAATGGAATAGAATGGTCAGATGTGATTTAAAGTTGATAAGGGTACTAGCACTGACTTTCCAGGTGTGAAAGGGACGTGCGTTGCTCCATAGCCTCTGACCACATCGTTGCCGAGCACATCTTGTCCATACACACTCAGCACAAGTTGAGGCCCTGATTTACAAAGAGCACATTGGATTTTGATATACATTTTGTCATATTAAATTATTGTTTGAATGTGCATGAGAGATACTCACATCCTGAAGGGTTTGTGCTCTTAAAAGTTATTTCCAGCGGGAAGTTCCATATCAACTGGTGTGACGTCTGACTGCCTTTACTTGTTATTTGAGTAATGCCTTCCTCCAAACCCTAGAGATTAAAAAATAAAAAAATAAATAATTAAAATAAAATTTAAAAAAGACAATATAAATATAAACATGAAAATTGGTAAGCAGTAATAAAACTGAAAGATAACTACTGCAAGGAGGAAAAGGGAAAAAGAAATTAACAGTATTACAGTTTTCGGTATCATCTGGAGCAGGAGCTCCCAGCTGACTGGGTTAGGAGTGGGGTACACTACAAAGGTGCATGAGGTGGTTGGTCGCCAGCAATATACACGACAATTGTTATAAATATTAAAATAAAATATTCATATATTTTACAGATTGTGTAGTGTTACATAAAACTTAACAGTAATCCATATTCAGAAGGTTGCTCACAGTGGTGGGAATCCAGTCTTGGCCGTAAACAAAGCAGTATTTGCAGTACAAGTCGTCATAGCTCGGAAACTGAAATTAAAAAACACGCCATGTCAAATAGTTGAAAAAAGTGAATAAGCGTAACCTGTTTCTTGAACTTGCACAAACGTAAAGCGTCACAAGTCTTCCTAGCTGGCTAGCTAGCAAGCTAGCTAGTGTTAGCACCGATGCTAAACACGAAGCAAAACTTACATTCGCTCCCTCAATCTGTCCGTTCACCGACAGAAGAAACACAGATGGTTTGCTTGTAGCCATGTCGGCTTCAAACAATACATCGAAATCTGTAGAAGGCTAAAGTTTTACAAAATACATTGTTACTGTTTCCTCTGCTAGCCGAAGCCTCCCTGTTGCTAAGGCGACGATTGCTCCACCCTACGGTTATTCGCGAGGCACAAATTAAAGTAAATCTTAAAGGCTGAAAGATATTCCGCTTAATGTCCACAAGATGACAGCAATGTAGCAAATATTAAACTGAAGACACTGGAATTAGTTTTTGTTTTTTGTCTTTTTTTTTCAAATTCGAATAATGAGCAGTGGAAGCCTTAAAATAACCTGTTGGTGAGTAAGTCAGTTAAAGTGCATATTTTCAGTTTTGTTAGCAATTTGCCACAATTTGAACTGAACGTGTCAAAACAATAAGATACGGGTTTACAAACTTTTAGGAGCAAAGAGGGGGTACACATTCCAAGGACCCCTCGTGAGACCAATACAAATGAAACATCTATGGACACTTAGTTGGCGTAAGTGTTATGCAACAGATCGACCCACCATATTAATTTATTGTGGCCCACAAAAGCGATCACTCCCTCAAAAACGTCACTTCAAAAATACATTTTTGTTCAACCATTAACAGAAAGAGAGCAAGCCATTTTCAACACTTTACATTAAGTCGAAAGGAAATTAACCAAATTATTGTAACTATATTGTATTGTTCCATCATTGCTAACTAGAAATGCTGCATGAGCGTATGGATATTATCAACTAAGGTAGGGATAAATAATGGCTTGTTTTGTTTGTTTGTTTTAGTGGCACAACAGTCCCCATATGTAGGAATGCATTTTTTTTCCTATGACATAAGTTCGAGTCCAGGCTCCGGCCTTCCTGGGTGGAGTTTGCATGTTCTCCCCGTGCCCGCGTGGGTCTTCTCCGGGTACTCCGGTCTCCTCCCACATTCCAAAGACATGCACGGCAGGTTAATTGGGCACTCCGAATTGTCCCTAGGTGTGCTTGTGCGCGTGGATGGTTGTTCGTCTCTGTGTGCCCTGCGATTGGCTGGCAACCAGTCCAGGGTGTCCCCCGCCTGCTGCCCAGAGCCAGCTGAGATAGGCGCCAGCACCCCCCGCGACCCTTGTGAGGAATAAGCTGTACAGAAAATGGATGGATGGATGGATATGACATAAACATTTATTGCAAATTATTTCATAGACCCCATCAAGCTATGACAAGCTATGACCTGCAGTTTGAGAAGCCTTGATGACAATAGCATACAGCTAGGCTTTTGGACCCAAAAATCAAAAGCATGAAATACGATCAAAATTTGCACATGTACAAGAAAAATCATTAGTATAACTAATTTGACATATTTTAATGAAAACATTAAAAAACGTTATTTACAGTGGAAAACTACATCCAACAATTTAACAGCTGCATTGCAGTTGTAGAGCTCGTTAACTTGTCACATTAAAGATAACTTTTGACATCTGTTATGTGACTGTGTGATGCTGTTTTTTGGATTTTGAGTTGTAGAACTACACTCACGTTCTCAATAGTACTCCTCAAACCACTCGAGTTTTTTTTTTTTTCATCATACCACACTTATTCTATTTTTCAAATCTTACTAGCTACTCCGTGTGCCTATTATAGCTTCCTTGTTTAGATAATTTGGTGTAATTTTAGTTTCAGTGCAGAATATCAAGTGTTCTCAGAGGCTCTAAATAAACTATAATTTTCTCTCTCTGTCTGCACACACCCATGTTTCCCCTGTTTTCCTGTCTGTGTGTCTGTCACAGTATCTTGTAGTCACACAGCACTGTGCATCCCCTCTCTGTGTGAGTCTCTGACCTTTTACTGCTACCCAAACATCTGACTTGTTGATTAAAAGACGTGGACGTGTTCACACCCACTCATATATTCATCCATCCATCCATTTTCTTGACCGCTTATTCCTCACAAGGGTCGCGGGGGGTGCTGGCGCCTATCTCAGCCGGCTCTGGGCAGTAGGCAGGGGACACCCTGAACTGGTTGCCAGCCAATCGCAGGGCACACAGAGACGAACAACCATCCACGCACACAAACACACCTAGGGACAATTCGGAGTGCCCAATTAACCTGCCATGCATGTCTTTGGAATGTGGGAGGAGACCGGAGTACCCGAAGAAGACCCACGCGGGCACGGGGAGAACATGCAAACTCCACCCAGGAATGGCCAAAGCCTGGACTCGAACCGGAGTCCTCAGAACTGGGAGGCGGATGTCCCACTCATATATTAACGGATAATATTGAAGGGGAGACTATATAGGCTTTTTGGAGAAAACTCATTCAAGCATGGGTGGAAATTTTGCCTTGTGGTGGTATCAGCTCCATGATTTGTACCCAAAAACCATTGAGTGTGAGGCAGACATGTCCATGTCCATGTTTTGAAGACTGTTGTGTTGAAAGTGTCACAATGATTTGTCCTGAAGGAAAAATGAATGAATAAAACTGTCTTTTCTGGAAATGACACAACTAACCTGCTCTTTTGAGATAAATGTGTGTAATGGAATTACTCTGTGATAAAACGCATGATCATAAAGTTAAAAATAAACAAATTGCCCCATGTAAGGATATGACACCATCTCCAGTAGTCTATACTAGTATAGAAGCCCCATGTTGACCATATATGGAAATCATTCAAACCAACACACTGTTCTAGCTCGTCTCATCACAATAAACAAGGCTAGAAGTTAAAATGTCAGATTAGCAGATATTAAGAAATTCCAATTTTTTCCTCCCTCATGTCTTTTATGTACTATTTAAAATGAGGCATGATGATAGACCACAGGCCAATGTTTGTGGAAATGATGTGGTCACTATCAATAAATAAAAGCTTATAGACATATTGATACATTATTTGTGTGACATAATTTCCATTCTATGGACTTTGTCAGATGGTACGTATACAGTATAACTGGACTCCTTTATTGCACACTTGCCTACAAGGAGAGCTGGACTAGGGCACATCTGTGTTCACAGTGCCAAAATAATGTGGTCCCAAGTGGTCTGTTCCTAATGGTTCAATATTATCTCCTCTTCTCTGAATGGCCACTAGGCATAAACACACAGTCAGTTGACAGCCATTAGTCTCTGAATAAAGTGTCTTTTCACATCTCATCATATTTCTGAGCTTTTTCATGAAAACCGTTATCATGTACTTTAGTTGGAAATCATACCAAAAGTTAAAGGGGGGGGTCAGTGTTCAAACTGTTAGCAAGAAATGAATGAATGTCACAAGTCTCTGACGAAGGCCACACCCTAAAGTGGATGGGCACCCAAACATGGCTATTCATAATAGTGCTGCCCAGCTTCAACAAGATAGCAGTGCTAGCAAGACTAAGATACTCGTTTTTGGAACGTGGAGTATTAAAAAAAACAAAACCAAACAAACAAACAACTGATCAATTGCCTTTCCTGTCCCAAGCTTCATTTTGACCTCTCTCATTCCCCTCCCCCTCTTTTCCATCACCGTCCAGCTAATCTCTCGCTGCTTCCCATCTGCACCTTTTTTGGTTACATTCTTGTCACCCACCCCCTCCCCCCCCTCCCCCCCCACTGATGAGATATTGCCTCTTATCCCTTTCCCAGTGTGTCCCCATTGCTTTTCATTCCGCCATGTCCTCCTCCACCACCACCACCACCTTCTTCGCCTGCCAAATGTGTGTCATTTTCTCTTCCCCCACCCCTGCAACCTTTCTTGCCAACATTCCAACCCCACGTTCCCTCTCGAAATGTCTTCTTCATGACAAGTCACTGCTTTTCACCGCTTCCTCGTCTCTCATATCATAATCCTTTTCCTTATTCATATTCACCTGACACGGTGGGTTTGTATCCACTTTCTAATTCCTCCCATCTTCACCTACTCTTGTCACTGCTCCATTTTTCTTCCTGCCATATGTCAGATTGAGGGGCAAGTATTGCTGATTTGCAGACCTGTCCCGTGGGGGTCATATGGTCCCTACTAAATCTTGACTTTGTACCTGAAATGCAACATTTGAGATCCTTTGTATTTTAAACTCACAATTCTAGCTTCATCGACTCGACTGACAGATTCTAGTTTGGTTTATCAATGAGCAATTTTGATAATGCTTGCCTCCATGTGACAACACATCATAAATTGAGGATGTTAAGAGCTCAGCCGTGTCCTTCAGAAGTCTGTGCACCATTGAAAGACACTAAATGCTCCTTATGTATCGTTTTTTTTTATTTTTTTTTATTTTTTTTTTTTTATTTTTTTTTTATTTTTTTTTATGTCTCAGGGCACACATTGATTTCATGTCTGGAGGCCACTTGGAGCTGCTTAGAGACATGGTTACGCCTCACGTGAGTGCCTTCCACAGATATGCACCAGGTGAGTAAAAATCATCTAGGATGGAATCAAAAGAAGGTTTTTAATGAAAAAAGTAAAGCACCCTAAACAATAAATGCCTTTATTTTTTCAAGGTGTACAGTTGTACACCAAAAACAATCCGATTGGGTCATAATTCAAAAAGTAAGAAACATGCGCTGCAATGAGTGATCTTATTTTGGTAATATGGTCCACATGCAGAGGAAATGTGTATCCAGTGCTTTTGTCTTATTACGCAAGAAGGTAAGAAAATACAGGCACTTCATGCAAGAAATATAGCTAGATGACTAACAGCTCAGGGGAGAATGTGTTGACTCTGTAGTGTGCACTTGCAGTCAAGAGGCAATGAGTAAAAACACCAGGGATCATTTGGAAACCTCAGTGTGTAATCTTGCTATTTCCCAGGCTTTCTCTTGGCTTGACACGTTTGTAAGGCTTGGCAAACCCAAGACGAACATCAGGTGTAGAGAGCTATATGATGCTATTTAAAATATGCCTTAAAATATGCTCTGCTGACTTTCCATCAAACTTAAAGAATGGCAAGAAAACAGGCAAGCATATAATGGGGGTGGGTGACTGGTTAGCACGTCCGCCTCCCAGTACTGATGACTCGGGTTCGTGTCCAGGCTCTGGCCTTCCTGGGTGGAGGTTGCATGTTCTCCCCGTGCCTGCGTGGGTCTGCTCCGGTCTCCTCCCACAATCCAAAGACATGCATGGCAGGTTGATTGGGCACTCCGAATTGTCCCGAGGTGTGCTTGTGAGTGTGGATGGTTGTTCGTCTCTGTGTGCCCTGCGATTGGTTGGCAACCAGTTCAGGGTGTACCCCGCCTACTGCCAAGAGCCAGCTGAGATAGGCTCCAGCACCCCCCGCGACCCTTGTGAGGAATAAGCGGTCAAGAAAATGGATGGATGGACATTCTGAATGGGTTGTGTTTTATCAAAGCTGTATTGATTAAAAATAGATCGACCATAATGTAATTATGAGAACATTTGTTGTGCAGAATTCAAAAGTCAAAATCAAAAAACATTGTGAAAACATTACTGATATTAATATTTTTTATTTAAATATCCCACATTCCAAAAACTGATTGAATCTGGGCTCCGGCCTTCCTGGGTGGAGTTTGCATGTTCTCCCCCCGTGCCTGCTTGGGTTTTTTCCGGGTACTCCGGTTTCCTCCCACATTCCGGAAAAAAAAAAAAAAAAACACATGCATGGTAGGTTAATTGAACACTGTAAATTGTCCCTAGGTGTGATTGTGAGTGTGAATTGTTGTTCATCTATCTGTGTCATGCGATTGGCTGGCATCCAGTTCAGGGTGTACCCCGCCTACTGCCCAAAGACAGCTCATGAGGATAACCGGCTCAGATATGGATTTATTATTACTTTTAAATGTATAGGCCACTCCTCCCAGCTGACAAACACCATAATGGAATTCATTTAAGGTTTCAGTCCTGTTAGCGGTAGCATATTGAATAAGGCCCTTATTACGGTAAATCGCCTGCTATTTTGCTGTTCAAAGTTATATATCGGTACTCTTCACTTTAACGTGGTTAGAGCCAGACTTCTGTAAAAAGTGTACTCGATTACCCAAGCACTTAATTCCCGATTTTCTCAATTAGATATCAATCTTAGGTTAGCTTAGCAATTAGCATGACGTCTCCTTCCTCTGTTAACTATTCCTCATCATCCCTTTGTAAGGCCGATAGCTGTCAGACATGTATGTAGCGTATTTGCCGCCACAGAGAAGATGATTACTGACTGACTTAGGAGCGACTCCACAATGTATTTAGCCTAGGGTTGCCAACTCCTTGAAAAATAAATAAAGGACACCTCATCGATAAGGACGGTCGACCAGATTACCTTCAACCTTGCATGATTTTTATTTGATTTTTTTTGGTGTAGTTGAAACAATTTTTGACAATTTAAACCTGTGTTGAATAGGAAGCATATTTTTGAATGATATTAACGCATGGAAAAGTTATTCAGAAATTTACTTTCATACAAACTAACAAAATAACTTATCAAAATAATTATCTCTCAAACAAAAACCTTTCCTGCTTAACTTAAAAATGTATACTTTAATATAAAACATTAATAAGTAGAACATTCATCCTGTAACTTAAATTAAGCCCAATGTCACATTATGTGGCGATTATTTTCCCGTTTCCCATCTATTTTATCAATGTCATTGAGTGTTCTGATCAGTCAACCTTTAGAGCACATTCAGATGAGTTATTGCTTAAACCATGCTTACATTGTGAATGTGATAAACATGGGCTACCTCTGCAGCAATCATTTCTAAATTAGGGGGGAAAGCATTTTTTTTAACTGTATATATTTATAGTGTCGTATATCAATTGTCTAAATTAGAAAATACTTTTTTACTGTTATATATTTATAGTGTCATATCAACTGCATGTACAGAAAACATACATATCTGTTTTAACTTGTAATCAGTGTAAGTCGGTGTATTTATCTACTATTTATCAATGATTACTTTTATAGACTATTTTAACGTACTTGTCAATCAATTTAACTTGTTTATAACACCCAAAATATATTGTTTTCCATACAATGTACATTTCATTGTACATTTCCATATTAACCTTTATCAGAGGGTTAAAGAATCATTCTTTGCATACCATATTTATCGCTGGCGTTGCCTGGTGGACATTTTTTTTTTCTCGGGCTCCCAAGTTTTGTTGTATTCCATATGTGTCCACCACTGGAAGCATGTTGCTTGAGATCAGTAAGCCCACCAGTGTTTATGGTAAACGCAGCCAGTAGTGCCTTTGATGGATGTTTTCTCACATTTTTTCAACCACGTGTTTTCTGCTTCCCAGTCCTCTGTGTTTTTGCAATCATTTCTGCCGCGACCGATCATGTTTTTATTTATTTATTTTTTTATTATGTATCAGCACTCACACAAGCTTAAATCTTGTAAGCCACACACATGGTCTCCCAGGAGGCGAAGTGAACCCACGGCAACCGGCACAGAAGGCAAGTGACAGTTCCTCCACCTGGAGCCCGATCGCGTTGCCGCGCTCTCTTGGGCTACTTCCGCAAGCAACATCACGTTGACCAATAAGGTGAGCGGATTCTGTTTCGTTGTTACTAAATTAATGTGCTGTCTGTCTGATCCTGCTTACCTGGCCAACTCTCCGTTACAAAGGGTTAAGGCCCCCCTTTTATCTCCAACCGTAGTAACACGGGATTTACAGAGATGACGGGGACGCTTCAAGCTGGCGTCGAAAAGGATTCGTTTAGGTTCTCACCGCCCCAGTTTTAGAGTGTCAGCCCCGGCTTCCATTAGACTACACCCTTAACGAGTAACCTTTGATGATTTAAGGATATAAAATCTAATCACACTCTTTTTACAGCGGCTCCTTTCCTTATGATCGGTTGCACTTAGAATGACCTAAATATGTTTTACTGTCCTTGTTAGAACCGTAAGGGCTTGTTTTATTTGTTTATGTAAGCCGAAATAACCTTTCAGGAATTTTTGGGAACGCAGCCGACATGTAGATGGAACTATTATCTATTCAATAAGGTATCTCTAAGTATGACTCAAATAGTGAGAGAAAAGTGTTAAAGCAGGAAGGTGAAGGTTGGGTTTAAAAAATCAATGATTAATGTGACCACACACATGAAAACCCTAAACCACATCTTGTCTTTCTTGATTTATTACTTGATCAGTGTTCAAACCAATAGCAAAGCAAAATTTGTACAATAATGAATATATGTTGATTAATGACAAAAATTAATGAGTCACATCATAAATTCAAACAGAACAGAATCACATGTACTCACAAATTTGTTGCTCCTTACTCCAGACCATCAATTGAAGAAACAAGAAAAAATAAAAAGAAAAGAAAAATCAAAAACCAAAAAGGAGGGCAAAAGCTTTGAAAAAGAATTATTCCTTTGCTGGGTAGTCACGACAGGTAGCTATTCTGTGATGAACCACCTGGGCCTAATTATCCTTGAGCTAAACTAGTAGCTCAAAGAAAATAATTGAGGAAGTTTACCATTTACTACCCCGGCTGTTTAATTTAATAAAACTGATCAAAACAAGGGGAACTATTATCTTCTAACAGCCAATCAAGACAATGTGTCTACCACAAATTACTCTTATTTTGATTGTTAGAATTACTTCCTCATTTAGCATATAGGGGTAAATGGGGCGCAGAGACGAAAATGCCCTTCTCGACAGAGAGAGAGCCTCGATCTTTTTTGCACGCTCGCCTCGTTTCGTCCCCGCCAATTTATAACCTCGGGATGCTGAACATAGCATGACTAAGCACAGATGAGTGTGTTCCAGTCAGTCCGTACCAAAGTTTGAACTGCTGAGTTCTAAATGTCTGGTGTTTACTTCCTCTTCTCAGTTCCTCTTAAAACTGCGACCTTAACAGCTTTGCAAAACACATTTGTTGACAAGGTCCAATTTTTTATGCCGATAAAACATTCATGACTTTAAAATAAACCGTACTTCCCATTTGTGAATAAAATCCCTTCAAAGCTTTTTACTCATAATGCCCCACACCAATACTGATTAATATAAAAATTCAAACCAAACTCCAAACAAAATACATGGTATGTTAAAACCACGTCTCTTGCAATCTCATGGCGACATGTCAAAAAGGCCTTTACTCCCGCACTCCATTTAAGTATGTGCTTTGTTGTGTGTGCAAAGTGTGTGCAATTGTGTTACCGTAAATGGATATGTGTATATGTGTTTTATGCTGGCTGCTGGCTCACAAGTATATTTACCAATTATGGGGCATGTTTAAACGCTAATGAAGTTGACAACCACACCAAAGACATTTCAGACTAGTGTTGTGTGACATACCAGATTTGTGTGACATAGCGATTATCTCAAACGATCATTGCATCGTTGCATTCATTTGTTAATACATGGCACAGGTTCACATTATACATGTTAGTGACATCATCTATATTTTAACCTTTGGTGACATCCGCTCAGCCCTCAGCCCGTGTTACTCGTCATGTCAGCACATTGGGTCACAGAGCAGGAAGCCCGTGGAAATTTACCGTAAATTGTCACATAAAGGGCACTTCCATCCATCCATCCATTTTCTTGACCGCTTATTCCTCACAAGGGTCGCGGGGGCTGCTGGCGCCTATCTCAGCTGGCTCTGGGCAGTAGGCGGGGGACACCCTGGACTGGTTGCCAACCAATCGCAGGGCACACAGAGACGAACAACCATCCACACTCACACGCACACCTAGGGACAATTCGGAGCGCCCAATTAACCTGCCATGCATGTCTTTGGAATGTGGGAGGAGACCGGAGTACCCGGAGAAGACCCACGCGGGCACGGGGAGAACATGCAAACTCCACCCAGGAAGGTCCGAGCCTGGACTCGAACCGAAGACCTCAGAACTGGGAAGCGGACGTGCTAACCACTCGACTACCGTGAAAGGGCACTTTAGCTCATCCATTCCATTGACATTTTACGGACTATTTCTGACTCCCGCGGTATTACGGGACAAAGTGCGTCCCTTGACAACTCAATACGGAACGGGTACTTATAGTTCTAATTACGGGACGATTCCGAATTTCAAGGGACGGTTGGCAACCCTAATTTAGCCACATAGTAGTGAGCCAAAGCCTATTGTTATCTAGCTGGTGTGGCATAAGTAGCATCAAGCTTGCCTCGACCTCTGACTTCCCGTGGTAGTTGACGTGAGTGAATCTTTCTGGGACCGTCCCTGATTCTCAGTTTTTCTATCCATCGTGTTCTGCGAAGGCACAAACTGCTAATTTTGCGAGGCAAAATTGCTTATTTCAAGTCTTACATCGTAGAAAAGGTCAAAGTTACTGTACTGGTGTCACGCCGCCACCTGCGTGACAGGCCATGCTTTTATTTTGTTATCCATGTTTCCTGTATTATTGTGAAAATCCTAACTCTCCTATCACTCCAGGTCACTTACCCTTCCTGCCGCTCCATAATCACCGGTCCCCGCCCATGATTACGAACACCTGCCACCAATCAGACTGACAATAAAAGCCACCCACATTCTACCCTCAGTGCCGAAGTGTCACAGTTAGTGCATGGAAGCGTCCCACAGTCCTCGAGTCCTTGTTCCTGTTGCCTTGTTGTTTTGCCTTGTTTTTGTGCCTTATCCTCCACAGCGGAGCGCCCTTAGTTACCCCTTGTGCCTTGAGCCTTGTTTCCTCCCTAGCGGAGCGCCTTTTGTTGTCCCCTGTACCTTTTGCCTGTTTTTTCCTCCCCAGTGGAGCGTTTTTAGTTCTCCACTTTTTGATACCCCTTTCTCCTCTCAGTGTGAGAGGAGACAGCTGCTGACCGGCAATAAATCTGTTGCCTTTGTGGCCTACCTTTATCCTGCGTCTGAGTCCTACCTCTCCTCGTCGTGTCAACTGGATGTCTCGCCATGGACTGTAAATGACAGATGAATTTGTGTCAGTTCTCATACACACAATGATGTTGTCTGTGTTATTTAAAGTTGTGGTCTTGTTGCCCAAACATTTGGAGGACACATGGTGGGTTACGTGAGTGCATTGTATTCTCTCTAGTCTCTAACAATGCATTTCTATTTGAACATATCATTTGTATTTTGCAGTGGTCAAGCTGCACCCTGCCACACTGAGAGGTGTTTTTAATATGTTGTGTATCATGTAATATTTATGGTAGCCAAAATAGAGTCAGTTCATTGTAAATGTATGGTTATTACTTATATGTACACTTTCATGTCAGCAGTGTCAAACTAAGTTGTACAGCTGCTTACTGTATATGTTTGTGTGGTGCCTTTGTGCAGCAAGCTAGTATTCATGGTCTATCTTTGGCCCAGTTTAAAAAAAAAATGTCACAATATGTCCTACAGGAGAGGCACCAGATCGCCGCATTATGTTTTTTCACCAAATCCCCAACTCCATTCCTCCATGTTGTGGCCCTCTTCACCTTAGTCTCAGAGTAGCCTACTGTCAGTTTCCAGGAGCCCATCTCTCCAGAACAAAATGTTACAGTTTAGGCAGAAGCTGCTCCTGCTCAGAATACTGCTTTTAAATTTTAAATGACATCTCCAATTAACCAGCCTGTGTTCAAATTAGACTTGACTGAATTTTTTGCACAAACGTAAGTAGCATATTATGTTGAAATTTGAAAAGGAGTAATTTTCTGGAGTATGACCACCACTGTTCTTTGTAGAAATTGTAACAGCGACACAGTTACAAAATGTCTGTTCTGACACAAGATACTGTATACCACCAACATGAAAGCATTAGATGATCGCCAAAAAATACATATAATGATATTGTTTTTAAGTACCGGTAATTAGGACATTTAGAATAAAGTCTTTATATTTAGTCACAATATTAGGTGCAAAGACTTTTAAAATGAGGACTCTCAAGGGTTTATCCAAGTTAGGTTATGTTTGTGTTTGTTCTTGAGAAAGAACTACACGTACTGTCATGAAAACAGAAAATGCACAACAAGAAACATGAAGAAGAAATGGGAGGAAGCTGGAGTCAATGTATGTGAAAGAACACTGCAAAATCGCTTAAAGGAAATGGGATTTACATACAAGAAAGCTAAAAGGAAACCATCATTTACGCTTAAACAAAAAAGAACAAGACTGCAATAAACTCTTTTGTTGGGTTTGTTCCATCATCTTACCAGAAGTGTTTTAAATAAATATTTAATGATATTACACCATTACCATTATTATTATGTGGCAGGTCCGCAAAGGTTAATGGTCTCGAACTGTTCTGTTATGTTCCTGTGGGAATTTGATGTTCGCTCCATGAAGTTAAGACTTTGCTCTCACAATATTACAGTTTTTTTTTTTTTTTCCCAGTTTGACCCTACTATTCCTATCAAGTATTTTTTTAAAGCAAATATAGTACAGTGAGATCTTTATTTTTTTTCTGATAGTTCAATATTTGGGAGTCAGTTAAAACAATATCTCAACTCAACTTTAAGATGATATTCTTTAATGGTTCCTTGTTAGAGAGCAGATTCTTCCTGTAGGTTTGCACACATCTCTTTGACCTCTGTCGTCCTTCAGCCGAGAAAAAACAATGGTGAGAGGTGAACGTTGTAGGGGCAAAAAATGAGCACACCATTACTTTAAGAAGACATCTGGTGTAAAGTGCCATCAAGGAGGAGGAATAGAGAGAAGAGATGGATCGGAGGGGAGCTTATTTATATATGCATTACTAGAGTGTGTCGTTAAGGTCAGCCTGGACTACTCAGCTCTCTGGTGAGATGGAGTAATACCTTATGAGGCTGCTGGTTCTTTTTTTTTTTTCCTTTCTTTTTTTATTTATTTTTTTTACATTTTTTAAAGTCATATTTAAAATGATATTTTCTTTCATCAAAATAAGTAACCCTGCACCACCCATTCATTTGAAAAGGAAAACTCATGTATATGTGATCTATACATGTTTTTGTTATCAAGTCAAAACTGTAGATCTAGGATACGGGTAAAATGGGTGCGTAAAATCCAACTTCGATAATGTATGCAGAATCCAACTCCTCTGTCATATTTAAAGCAGCTATATGGATGATTTAAAATTTCAAATTGCTACTGCCACCTGTGGCCGAAAACAAACTGCACGCTCGCACACGCTGCGCGCACTCGTACGTGCACGACCTCAACACTGAAGACTGGGCTCTTCATATCCAATTAAACTATGTTTTCAGAGGTAAGAAGTTTTATAATGTTATACAAAGCTGGCCACTGACACGACTCGGCTGAGTCGAAGAAGAACGGATCCCAAAGAGGCAGGCTCAGAGAAGGAAAACAATCACGGTTTATTTCTTTGAACAATCGAAGAAGTAAATCTTGCTCGCAGGCAAGATTACGCGGATCACAATAATCACTTGCACACTGCAAGGAACCCGAAGGAAACAAAAAACACTTGCAAAAGGCAAGGAACACGAAGTTAACAAAAAACACTTGCAAAAGGCAAGGAGCACGAAAGTAATACAAAACACTTGCAACCGGCAAGGAACGCGAATGTAACATAAAGCACTTGCAACGGCAAGGAAAACGGAAGTAACAAAATACACTTGCAAAAGGCAAGGACAGAATGACAAACACAAAACACTTGCACCCGGCAAGGACTACTCGAAATGTAATGCGGAAACAATCAAAAAGGCGGAATAAACAACAGAAAGCGACGCGGATATACACACGTGAATACAGAGTAACTAAAGGACGAAAACAGATTCTAGGACTTTACCAAACTTGAAAACGCGGAGAACACTTGGACACACTGGTGAGCAAATAATAATCCGACAGCTTGCTGTGCAGCTCGGAGTCCTTTTAAAGTCCTAATTGCCAACGCGATGCAGGTGCGGGGCTGGGGAACGCCCCCCTCGTTGTTGGCACTGGAACACACACACAAAAGCACAACAGGCTGAGAACCGAACCATGACAGCCACTTCACGGGATGAGACTCTCGATCCCCACTAAACAATCGATGTCCACAGGACGTGCAGATCATATTGCTTTAGTCGGTCGAAGTCCAGTCCTGTGCTGTACTCCAAAACGATGTGCAAATTACGTCAATTTATTGGACCTCATTCCGATGTTAATATGCAGTTACATATTGTAGTCACCCCGCTCGACGGACGTCAACCTGATTCTAGTCATTATTAGTGTATGTCACCCCCAGGCTAGCGTCATTGTGCATGAGCCGAAAGGTGGGCTGTCAGTTATGGAAATTGACGATTGTGAAAAACATATACACCCATTCACTACTTAGTGTGATACGGCCGTGAATGTTATCGCCATTCAGTAGTACCGTTCACACTCCGTTAGCATAATGTAGCAACAATAGGCTGTTTTCACGGAGGAAAATAAGGCAACATTTAGCCTGATTGAAACGCCGCGGAATGGAACGTCTGTTCTTCATAAACTCATTCTGTTCTATTACATTCAACTTTGCCGCCCCTTTCACGCTAAATGTTGCCCTCCACCTCACTTTCACCCCAATAGTTACGACCGAGAAGTGATCGATCTTGAGGTTACTGCTATTTGAAAACAACACATTTTCTTCTAAAAGTCAAGATACTCACTTCTTACCTTTTGGAGTAGAAAGAAAGCCTGCTGTGAATCACTTTTCTAATCCAAGTCCGATCTCAACTCTCTCCACCGCTGAAATGTCAAACCAATGTTCACTCTCGTTCTCGGCGCCGGTCACTATCAAGTTTAGATTATTATTTTGTTTTTGTGGCACTTGACATTGTTTTCTTTTTTTTTTTTTAAGCAGCCTTCCGCGGAGTAACAGCGGGTGTCCGGGGCAGTGAAAATCTGTACTAGTTCCGTCTTCGCGCGACAGGAAACAACTGACGAGGACGCGCATGACGTCACATCCCGCAGACAGAGGGCGGGAAATTCGAAGGATTTGGACCGGACGCTTCCTAAATAATATTGGCCAGAGGCTTGTAGGAGTACCCATTGTGAACAGCTAAGATGTTGATCTACTAATTAGAATATGTTTCAGTCATACATGGTCAAATAAAAAGACTATTGTTAAGATTTTTTGGGGGGAAATCCTCCATATAGTAGCTTTAACATGACAACATGACAGTCTGTGAAATACACCATGACTAGGAAGAGATACAACAATCTCTTAATTCTTCACAATTCCAAACAACAATTTATTTTCTAAACGGCTTATTCCTCACAGGGGTTAAAACGTAAACTCACCATTTTCATCCAACGTCAGTTACCTCGTATGCTCCCAAAAACGTATAAATACGTTTTATTTTAAATGTTTTAGGGCTGGGAAAATAAGTCGACCAAGTTGACTAGGTCGACTTTAAAAATAGGTTGACTGGAAAAATTTAAGTCGACGCTCCGCATGGAACCATGTTTGCGCCGTCGCCGTCCATGTTTCACACGGACCTTTTATGCCACCGCGCAGTGTGTTGCAAACTTCAGTGAGAAGAAGGCAGATATATATATATATATATATATATATATATATATATATATATATATATATATATATATATATATATATATATATCCATCCATTTTCTTGACCGCTTATTCCTCACAAGAGTCGCCGGGGGTGTTGGCGCCTATGGGGGTTGGGAGCAATATGACGAGAAACAAATTTTGCCACTTTTTTTCTCGTTATATTAAAAAGTTTAAAGTGGCAAATTTGCCACTTTATAAAGTGGCAAATATACCACTTTTTTTGTCTTCGTCATATTGACCCCACTCTCTAAAAAAAATAAATAAAAATAAAATATTTGTACGTGGCCCTAATACGCCATCGTAGCTTATAGACATTTACAAGCGTATATGAGTAACACAAATGGGCACGATCAGTTCGCTGTGGCGTTATGATGGCTGTTTTGTCGATGAGTCAAACACATTTTACCGGGAGTTAACTTAACGCTTCGCGGCAACGTAGGCAAACGTTTTCAATTTTTCCACTCACCGTGACAGAATAACCCTCGATAGTGAATTGGCGGTCACAAACACGGCTTGAATCGCAAAGCCACGTCATCTTGGTCGCGACAGAAGAGCTTCTTCCCCTCAGCGTAAAAAAATAAAATAAAAATCCCCTCGGTGTGGCAAAAAACAAAAAAAATCCTATCGGCGTGACAAAATAACACTCGGTGATCAGTTGCTGGTCACGGCAAAAAACAAGCAAACAAACAAACAACCACCGTCGCCTGTGTTTTAATGACCATACCACACTGAATTGAAGGGACGGGCATGAAACGAGGAGAAGTTGAAGATCACCGTATGTGTGCGTGCGTGCGGGTGCGCCGCAGTTCGACTGTAAATTGAAGACTATTGTACAAGAAATATAAGGAACAATGGGTTTTATATCCAGATTATCCACTCAATTCAACACATGTTCAACATTTGCGGCCTCAAAACTAAAATAAATAAATAAATAATAATTTTAAAAATGTTGATTAGTCGTTAAAAATATGAGAAGTTGAGTCGATTAAAAAAAAAAAAAGAAAAGTCATTAGTGACAGCCCTAAAATGTTTTAAGTGTTCCAAAGACATATTTATGCGTTTTATTTATTTATTTATTTATTTTTATGCTAGCACATACAGAAGGCTTTGATTTAGCTTCTCAACTGCAAAGAACGGTTGAAGAAATGGTAGTTATTACACACAAAAAAAAAAAGTTATTACACAAACGGCCAGCAGGTGGCAGCAGAGCAAAGGAGATCAACCAGTGCCATGTTAGAAAAAAGCTCAATTGCTCACAAGTCTAAATAGATTTGTGAAAAATGATGAAACTTAGCTTTATTCTAATGGTAATTGCTGCAAAATGGAAACAGATAGAAATATATATTTTTTCCTGATGACGGAAGAGACTTTCTTTTGGTAGGTTCCATGTTTTTATAGAAATAGAACACCATTTTCTGTGGGCCTTGCAAAACTAGCCAAAATCCAGTAAAACAGCCAGGAGTGAATGGGATTGCTTCTGTGAGAATGGCTAAGAGTGAATAAGTTAATAACTATCTCCTTTGACAATTAGCTAGGCAGTAATCATTCATCTTCCCCAAGCAGCTTCCATAATTTAAACTTTTCTAGAGTTGCCTTTGTAAACATTGCCCTTGAACTCACACGTCCCAGCTCCAGAGGCTGATGCCTTATCCATTAGGCTACTGGAATACCACAAATGTATATGTGCACACAACATGTTGCCATTAGATACCACAGAAGCTCTATATTCTGTGGTTAGCCTTTTAGAAGTCCTTAGTCTCAAGCCGCTGAGAGTAAATCATGTTATGACTAATGATGATTTCAATCATTGTATGTGTATGTCAGGGTTCCGGCTACATGAGCCCTGTTCCCCTCCTTCCCCCGTGTGTGTGTGCGTGCGTGTGTGAGACAAGGCAGCTAATTAGGCAGATGAGAAGCAGCTGGAGCAGCAGCCAGGTGTGGATAATTACAGTGCCAGCCTACTTAAGCCAGCCCCGGACCACATTTCAGCGCCAGAACGTCTTGAGTAGTACACCAGTCAGTAGTGTCCAGCTTACGTACTCACTTGCTTGGCTTGCTCCCTAACCACTTGTGTCCCACCTGTCCAGGTCATCCACACCGGCTCCCGCCTTGCCTGCTCACCTGTCATCTCGTCTGCCATCCTGCCTGCCATCCTGCCTGCTTGCCTACCGCCCTGTTCACCCGCTCACCACCTGTCTCTCTGCTCCTGGTCGTCCTCCACCCTGCAGGCACTCTCCTGGTCAAGTTGGCCCGCTTGCCTGATCCACTCACCTCTGCTCATTAAAGCTACTTGCACCAGCTCTCTTTGTCTAATCGTACCTGCATTTGGGTCCTCTCTGCATCCCCCCATCCTAACATTACGTTCTGGCCAAAACATGGACCCCGCAGGTACTGACCCCGCCCAACGCCACCAAGCCACTCAAGGACTACTCCTCGAACAACACGACCAAGCCCTTCATGTTCTCTTCGCAAAGGTAAAGGAATTCTCCCAAGCATTATCTTCCGTCCAAGACCAGTTGGCAGTGTTGCAAACCCACGGACAATTCTCCTCACCGCCCCCACAGCCGCCCGCTCACGCTCCAACCGTGCAGGCACAGGTAGCTCGGGAACCCTTTGTCCCCACCCCGGCTCCTTATTGCGGCGACCTGGGTTCATGTCGAGCCTTTTTAGTTCAATGCGCTATAGTGTTTGAGCAGCAGCCCCACTCTTATGCCTCTGATCGCGCAAAGATCGCCTACCTGATAGGTTGCCTTCGAGGGGCTGCACTCGCCTGGGCTTCCGCCAAATGGGAGCGTCAATCACTTGTGTGCGCGTCCTATCCTGCATTCACGGAGGAGATGAGAAAGATCTTTGACCACCCGGTACGCGGTAAGGAGGCAGCTAAACGCTTAATGTCTCTCCGCCAGGGCTCCCGTAGTGTAGCTGAATTTGCAGTAGAGTTCCGTACGCTTGCAGCCGAGAGCAATTTTAATAATGAAGCACTCCAGAAGGTATTCATTCGGGCCCTTAACGACTCCCTTATGGACGAATTAGCCTCCCGCGACGAACCTGCTGACCTCGACCGACTCATTGCGTTAGCCATACGGATTGACGGCTCAGAGAACGTCAGAGAGCGCCGTTCGGCACCACCTCCTCGCGCCGTCTCACCGCCACCAGTACAACCTATACAGCCTAACATAGCCCCAACACTAGCCTCGCTTCCCGCCGACACTTCAGAGCCAATACAGCTAGGGGGCGCCAGATTGAGTCAGGAGGAGAGGGCACGGAGACTGAGTAACCATTTGTGCTTGTATTGCGGTCAAGGAGGTCATTTCCTTCAGTCTTGCCATATAAGACCAGCAAGGGGGGGGGGGGGGGGCTCACCAGTAACTGGGGAGAGACTGGTGAGCCAGACAGACAGCTCCTCATCACATCGCTTAGTGCTCTCAGCTACCTTGTCACGCCAACACCGGTCCAGGACAGTTTCTGCGTTAGTCGATTGCGGAGCAGACGAGAACCTCATAGACTACAGTTTGGTAAAAGAACTTGGGTTAGAAACACGCCCCTTGTCAACCCCGTTTAGAACCACTGCGCTTAACGGACAGTTATTGTGCCATGTCACGCAACAAACTACGCCTGTTTCTCTCTGTCTCTCTGGTAACCATTTTGAGGCGATCAGCCTCTTTGTTTTTGATTGCCCCTGATCTCCCTTGGTATTGGGGTTACCGTGGCTAAAGAAACATAATCCCGAGATTGATTGGGCCATCCCAAAGCTGACTGCATGGAGTGAGACCTGCCATGAGGGCTGTTTACGCTCACCAAGTTCCCATCCAGAGCACTAAGGCACCTGAACCCCCCGATCTCAGTACAGTCCCTCGCTGCTATCACGACCTCAGTCGGGTTTTTTCCAAGGACCGAGCTGCATCCCTGCCACCTCACAGGCCTTACGATTGTGCCATTGATCTGCTGCCAGGTGCCACCCTCCCCAGCAGCCGCCTCTACAACATCTCACGACCAGAGAGGGAGGCGATGGAGAAGTACATCACAGAGTCTCTGGCTGCAGGCATCATACGCCCCTCCTCCTCTCCTGTTGGTGCTGGGTTTTTCTTCGTCGGAAAAAAGGATAAGACTCTACGACCCTGCATAGATTACCGGGGACTTAACGAGATCACGGTCAGGAACAAATTCCCTATTCCACTCATCGAATCTGCATTCACTCCCCTCCACGGTGCGTGTGTTTTCACCAAGCTCGATCTGCGCAACGCCTACCACTTAGTCCGGATAAGAGAGGGGGATGAATGGAAGACTGCCTTCAACACCCCTCTCGGTCACTTTGAATACCTGGTCATGCCCTTTGGACTAACAAACGCCCCTGCAGTTTTCCAAGCTCTGCTGAACGATGTCCTCAGAGACATGATCAATAAATTTGTGTTTGTCTACTTGGATGACATCTTAATCTTCTCAGGATCCCAGTCAGAGCATGAGGAGCACGTCCGGCAAGTTCTCCAGAGGCTCCAAGAAAACAGACTCTACGTCAAAGCAGAAAAGTGTGAGTTCCATGTCTCCAAGACCACCTTTCTGGGGTACGTAAGCTCCAAAGGAGAACTGTGTATGGACCCAGCCAAGTTAACGGCAGTCTCAGAATGGCCACGACCTACTAGTCGCAAGCAGCTTCAACGGTTCCTAGGCTTTGCCAATTTCTACAGACGATTCATTAGGAACTACAGTCATGTTGCTGCCCCCCTCACTGCTCTTACCTCCACTTCGATTCCTTTCCACTGGTCTCAAGAAGCAGATTCCGCCTTTGCCAAACTCAAACATCGATTTACAGCGGCTCCTGTCCTCATCCATCCCGATCCCTCACACCAGTTCATCGTGGAGGTCGACGCATCCGAGACAGGTGTTGGAGCCGTACTGTCCCAGCGTCATGCTGAAGATGGTAAGATACATCCGTGTGCCTTCTTCTCCCGCAAGTTATCCCCAACGGAACGTAATTACAGTATTGGAGACCGAGAGCTCCTGGCAGTTAAACTGGCCTTGGAAGAGTGGCGGCATTTACTTAAGGGAGCAGAACTACCTTTTGTGGTATGGACGGACCACAAGAACCTAGAGTACCTTAAGGCAGCCAAACGACTGAACCCCAGACAAGCCAGATGGTCCCTTTTCTTTAGCAGATTCAATTTTACCTTGTCCTATGTTCCAAGAACACTAAACCAGATGCCCTGTCACGCCAGTTCACTACCACAGAGACCAAGGAGGATCAAGAATCCGTCCTCCCGCCCACCTGTTTTGTGGGATCAGTTGAACTTGCTATAGAGAGCCTTGTCAAGAACGCACGGAACGAGCAGCCAGATCCTCGAGGTGGGTCCCCTCGAACCCTGTTTGTCCCTGACCATGTCCGCCCACAGGTACTCAAATGGGCTTCTGCTTCTCGTCTCACGTGCCACCCGGGAGTGAGGAGAACCCTGTCAGTACTGCATCAGCGATTCTGGTGGCGCACCATGGGGGCAGATACACGACAGTACGTCGCAGCCTGTCCGGTATGTGCTCGTAACAAGAATTCCACCAGACCCAGTGCTGGGTACCTCCGTCCTTTGTCGGTCCCCAGTCGTCCTTGGTCCCATATTGCCCTTGATTTTGTCTCCGGCCTTCCCCCATCCCATGGGTACACTGTAATACTTACAATTATTGACAGATTCTCCAAGGCCGCCCACTTTGTCCCTCTGGTCAAGCTCCCCTCAGCCACAGAGACTGCAGACCTTTTAGTTCAGCATGTTTTTCGTCTCCACGGCATACCACAAAACATAGTCTCAGACAGAGGTCCCCAGTTTACATCCCTCGTCTGGAAGTCCTTCTGTTCGGCCCTGGGCATTTCAGTTAGTCTCTCATCTGGGTATCACCCCCAAACCAACGGCCAGTCTGAACGGGCAAACCAGCAACTGGAGACCTCCCTCAGATGCATGTCTCACCACAACCCGTCCGCCTGGAGCACCTTTCTCCCCTGGGTCGAATACGCACACAATGCTCTACCTAACGCCTCCTTGGGCATGTCGCCTTTCCGCTGCTCCTTAGGTTAACAACCTCCCCTGTTTCCTGCCCAAGAAAAGGACCTGGCAGTTCCTTCCATTCAAGCCCACTTGAGTCGCTGTGCCAGGGTCTGGAAACGGGCCCGTGCCTCTCTCCTCCAATCCACAGCTCGATCAGAGGCACAAGCTAACCGTCGTCGCTTGCCGGCGCCCTCCTACACCGTGGGCCAGAAGGTTTGGCTGATTGCTAAGGACCTCCCCTTGAAGGTTAGCTCCCACAAATTGGCGCCTCGATTCATAGGTCCGTATGAAATCGAGAAAATAATCAACCCTTGTGCAGTGCGGCTCAAGTTGCCTACCTCTCTCCGTATCCATCCGACATTCCACGTATCGCAAGTTAAACCGTTTATTACTAGTCCATTAGCCCCGCGGTGTCCCGCCCCCCCGTCCCCACAGGTTGTGGAGGGCGGTCCTGCCTACAAGGTCCGCCGCCTGCTGGACGTCCGTCGCCGGGGGCGTGGATACCAGTACCTGGTGGATTGGGCTGGTTACGGCCCGGAGGAACGGAGCTGTGTCCCAGGTAGTTGGATCCTGGACAAGTCCCTCATCACGGACTTCAACCATCGGCGTGCGCCGGGTGGCGCTCGTAATGGGGGGGGGGGGGGGGGGGGGGGGTACTGTCAGGGTTCCGGCTCCATGAGCCCTGTTCCCCTCCTTACCCCGTGCGTGCGTGCGTGCGTGCGTGCGTGCGTGTGTGAGACAAGGCAGCTAATTAGGCAGATGAGAAGCAGCTGGAGCAGCAGCCAGGTGTGGATAATTACAGTGCCAGCCTACTTAAGCCAGCCCCGGACCACATCTCAGCGCCAGAACGTCTTGAGTAGTACACCAGTCAGTAGTGTCCAGTTTACGTACTCACTTGCTTGGCTTGCTCCCTAACCACTTGTGTCCCACCTGTCCAGGTCATCCACACCGGCTCCCGCCTTGCCTGCTCACCTGTCATCTCGTCTGCCATCCTGCCTGCCATCCTGCCTGTCATCCTGCCTGCTTGCCTACCGCCCTGTTCACCCGCTCACCACCTGTCTCTCTGCTCCTGGTCGTCCTCCACCCTGCGGGCACTCTCCTGGTCAAGTTGGCCCACTTGCCTGATCCACTCACCTCTGCTCATTAAAGCTACTTGCACCAGCTCTCTTTGTCTAATCGTACCTGCATTTGGGTGCTCTCTGCATCCCCCCATGCTAACAGTGTACATGAATGCGTGTGTTTGTGTCTGACTCTACAGAACATTCCAAGTTGGCTAAAGGACAATAAATGTCCTCAATAAAACTTTAATTAACAGATGAAATGACTCAGGTAAACACAGCCACAGTGACTCTGCATAATTGTCTGATAGTGGCCACAAAGCAGGCCAGGTAAAATATCATCGATTTATGGCTGGCGTCTGAGCAAGGAAGATGCAATTTGTTATGGGGGCCCATTAGTCATGCAGTTTGCATATCTGTGTGTATTTCTAAGAAAAGAGGTTAAAAAAAAATAAATCAGGGTGGGGAACAGAGCATTATCATTAATATGGCTCCACTACCATTAGCCGGAGTGCTTTCGTAGCAATATAATGGCTGTCGCCCAGACAACAGGGTCACCATTTATGAACACGGCAAGCACTGATGTCAATGTAGTAAAGTAGGTCCCCAAGTCCCACTTGGCTAAAGCAGAGTCTCTTCCACAAATGCAGACATACTCAGCTTGGGCAGGGCAACTCATGGGGATATGAGAGGTTTTCTGAACCGCCAATCAATAATGTAAGAAAGAATGATGAAAAAAAACAAAAAAAACGAGTGGGTAAGTGAGCAAGCAAGTGTCTGAAATGAGAAAGTGAAGGAGAGGGAGAAAGAGCCCTCCCTTGTGAGGAGTTCTTTCCTGTTACAATGAGTTATTTGGCCGACTTTCATATCCCTGATGTTATTAACTGTTCCATTAGCACACAACTGACCGAGAAGTGTCCAAGATGTTTTTCTGATCAGGTTTGCATTTACTGTAACTTGATTCAAATGGTTTGTGGAGTAATGCAAAGTGGTATAGAGAAGGATGCATTATCAATAGTTGTTTTGTGGAAATGGGTGGAGAACATTAAAGTTTTCCTGCCCAGCCTCAAAGTAGACAAGCTTGGCTGATTAATACAAATGGGAAAAATTATTGGCAATTAGCATCTTCATGTATCAGCTTTCCCTTCCTTCTGGCGTTTAAACATTTAAGTTGGAAAATTGCACACTAAACTAAACTGAAGCAAGCCTTGCCACTTTGCAGAAACAGCTGTCTATGAAATATTTTTTTGTCTTCATTTTTATGCTGTCAGATTCATGGTCTGCCAATTAGTAAAAAGGCAAAAAGCTGAGTTTGTTGAGTGGTATTGACTTTGGCTTGTGTGACTTTTTACCCTTGTCACTGTACCACACAAAATGAGGCATGAATAATGAAAACTGGAAGTACTGATTTATTGTATTGTATGTATGTATATCTATCTATCTATCTATCTATCTATCTATCTATCTATCTATCTATCTATCTATCTATCTATCTATCTATCTATATTCCTAATCCGATTATATTTTATAGTCGTAAGACAACCTGGTTTACAATTGGGGTGTCAACACAAATTTCAAAAAGTGCCAATGGCAGCATTTGCTGCAACAAATGTCTAACTTGTTCCATTACAATACATTTGCAAAAACATATTTAAATTTATCAATCTGATTTAGCATAACCTGTATTTTTAATACTTGAAAGTGCAATTAGCTGCAGATACGAGTGGCTTTTAGTTTTTTATTTAAACTTTAAAAATCGATTTTTAATACCTCTGAATTTATTCAGTCTTTTTAAAATGCTGATTGATGCAATAATAATAATAATAATAATACATCATAACAATTATCATTCTCACCCCATATGTGGCCACTCCTGTGGTCATTGGAACTAAATTAGAAATTAGAAGAATATAAAATAGTCATTACAGTTTTTACTACAACATGAACACTAAAAGCAAAAGAATCACAGATTCAGCAACACTTTGCACTGAAGGAGCAAAGCGTTGGACCAGATTTTCACCACTATAAACACAAAGGCAGCATCACACTTTTTGCAGAACAGTACACACAGTGATTGTGAAACACTGAACACACTTGTATACATAGACAAAGAAGTATGATAATGACAGTGGCTTGCAATTCCAAAGCACTGACTGACAAATCACCACACACAGCCAATTGATTAAACACACGCATTAGGTGTGCAAACACATGATTGCTTTATTGTAGACAAACCAATCAGGTTTGAGCACTACAAAAATGCAGCAGGTAAATTCTCCTGCTTTCAATCAAAATGGAAGAAAAGCGAGGTGAGGGGGAATCCGTCGAGGATGAGCAGGAGGTTGAGATTGAGTAAGACCTGAAATAGGAGGAGAACGTCCTCTAAGAAGAAGAGGACTAGTTGATAATGTCATCAACCATAGATAGACGCTGATGCCCAATTTACACTGACTGCGAAACAGATATGGAACGGGCTCCGTACGGACACTGCAAAGAAAAGAAAATTACATTATGTTTCAAAAGTAGTAGTGTCACAGGCCACCTACGAAGAAGAACAGCAGCATGCGAAACAAAAGTAAGTGAACTGCACGAGAAGGTTCAGAGGGACTGTTTTCTGGGTCCCATGCCCTTTTATACACGCAGTATGAACCGTATAACCGTAACCGTGAACTTATAGAACCGTACTTACATTCATAACTGTCGTTATTGGTACTTGGCATTGGTATAAGTGACTACATAGAGTTGAACACTGTCGTGTACCTGTACTGGTATCGATCTGAAAAAAAGTGGTAAAGAAATTAAATGTTAAACACATAAAATAGATAAGTAGATAATCGTTTCAGTAGCCCTAAAATTTTAAAGTTAAGAATGAATGTTTTATAATTTTTATGTTTTATTAACCAGAGATAAGCTTATATTTACACTTTAAAACTGTTAAACTTGTCAAAGTATCATTCCTAAAATGATTTTTTTTTTTTTTTTTGTAGAAAGAAGAAAAAGCAAAACAAAACAAAATATTCAATGCCAGTAGGCAATGCAATTGCAATAGTTGAATAGAAAACCCGGTTTTACAGTTTAACGTTTTATTAAATTACCGAATGTCTTCAACGCATAGGCAATTTTTTTGGAACCTGAGATATTAATTTCCTTTTTCTTGAAACAAAATGAATTCATCTGTGCCTGACTGACATGTATGCATCTTCCTTGGTCTCATGTCTATGTATACTTTTCCCTTGGTAACTGTCAAATTAATACTGGTGCGCAGGCCTGGACTGGCCATCTGGCATAGAGGGCAGATGCCCAGTGGGCCGGCATCTTTTGGGGCCTCAGTGATGCTAATTTATCATAATTGTCCTCCATTTTTCCACAAGAGACCACCCCACAATTTAGAAGGAACAGCCGATTAAACCATTTAAAATATAGACAACAAACTGAACCAATCAACATCAATGACAGAGCTATAATGTAGCCAGGGGTGGTTAGGAGTCGGGTCAAAATACCAGGGCCAATTTTTGGTGCCAGTCCAGCCCTGCTGATGAAATAAATGTTTACACAGGCAAAAATGGGATCACAATTGATTGTGCACAGAAACAGATGTGGAAGCTGGTATACTTGTGGTATGAAACCAGGATTGCATCTGCCAAACATGCTAACCGTCCAGTTCATTTTGTGCATTGTGAGAGCAGTTTCACCAAATGTATGAATTTAGCACACGCGATGTGATTCATGAAACCTTAGACAAATTGCGGTGTCTAATTTAGCATCTTTAAATAGCAAGTCTGAAAGGCAACTGCAAACCAGCCCGCAAAGCGATATCAGCGTAGTGCAACTAAAGTGAAGAGCGTCCCCAGAGTTTTTTTTTTTTTCACTTGTGTAAACATTTTTGAAATACTAACACAACATATCGCCTGTTCAGCAACACAGTTTTGGAACTTTTGATGATCTAAGCGCTGATTGAAGCCAGTCACATGAATACTCACCCCTACCCCAATTATCACTTCTTATTTCATATCTAACGAGTGGTAAATTGTAAAATGTTCTGCAGACCAGAGCCCTGCACGGAAGCCACACAGGGAGCAACATCGCAAACTTGCCGACAGAAATAAATAAATGACGTTTGATGGTAATAAATTCACATGGACTTCCCTTTTTCAGTGTTCATAAACAACTGTTTTGTTTTTTACTTTTGAGGTCCATATAAACAAATAAGGTACAGTATGTCAAATTTTCATTTTCAAATGTTGAGTTGTGAAAAACTAAAAAAGTTTACCATATATACCACATATTTATATGGCATCAAAATTAAATATTTCACAATTATCCAAATGTAGTCCTCATTATTTGTGTCTAACTGAATCGATACACCGTAAAATTGCAACTGCAGCTTATTCTATTGAGCAGGCAACGCTCTACTGAGGCAAGTAAACAAACTTGTCAGCAGCAAGTTAGCTTTACTTTGAAAAATGAGTGAGCAAGAAGATTCTGCACAACCCAGATAAACTTGCCAGATTTCGGCAACATTCAGCATCTCTTGTTGATTACACATGCACATGTTACCCAATTATGCCATGATTTGAATGAGACACTTAAACTCCAAACATAAACAAGTGGGAACAGTAGCGTATAATTGTATTTTTGTTGTTGTCATGTAATGTACTGAATTTGTTAGTTCAAGTTTGCAGGTTGACTTTATGTTTTGGATTGAGCCAAAATGTGAATGCTTAATTAAAGCGCAACAAAACCCCCTACCACTCTTGCTCCACCCCTGACTAATACTTGAAATCAGTTGAGTTTTTGCTTGCTATGACCACATTTTGTTCGTTTGGTACATTGTAGAGGTGTCACGATTAATTGAGTAATAAATACCTAATCAATCATCAAATTAATCGAAAACTGTTTTCAATCGATTAATCTTTTACAGCCACTGATTAACTTAATGTTAAGGCTTTGATTTCAGCCTCTGAATAGTAAATATCCTCTGATTTCTGTATTACTTCATGAAAGTAGACTTATTTTTCACTTTTTTTCCCACACAATTTGTTTAACCAGGTAATGCAATCGTGAACAGTTTTTCATTTTAAGGTTCACTGTCTTGGCCAAAGGTCCTAACCTTGCCAGTAAGCTTAATTCTCAAGGTATGTGTTCACAAATACAACTTGAATACATCTTGTACTGCTCCAGCTGATGCGTTCGCATTTTCATCTAGTAAAGATGTTCGTGCTACGCCCCACCCCCCGTTGCCATAATTGGTCAAAAACAAACGTGCGCAAGATGTAACATCGTACAGAATGTCCCGCCTTTCCCGAACGGATCTGGCAAGTGAAGTTCCAGATTGGTAATGTGAAGAACTCGCTTGAGTGAATCATAATTATCAATCTGGCTATTGCCAGGTTACAAAGGTCCCTTTACAGTGAACAGTCAGAGCAGCAGACCCTCACTAGATGACCCGCTTTACTAACGTAACAACAGACAGTTTATCTTTTGTATTTAATTAGAATAAGACATTTACAAACATCGGTTTTATTTTGGAAAACATTGATCAAAAATAATTGGGTGATAAACACTAATGGGATGGCGTTATTTCCTAATAAACTTTAAGGAGAAATATTGTAGTTTGTTATCCACTTATTTGAGTATTCGAAGGAATAATCAATGGGATAGTCAATTTAAAAAAAATATTTGATAGTGATAGCGCTAGTACTCTGCTAACTTTCTGCCCATTCACACACTCTAACAAAAATAAAGATAAAATGCAGAGGAGGTTGATACATATGTGGTTTTGTGATGAAGGGGGGCATGTTGTGGACTGCTTCAGTGCAGAAATATAGCTGACTTGCCCATTTTTTCATTTTTAATGAATTGGTTGCACTCGTAAACCCAGATAAGATTGTCCGCTAGTCCATTTGTCACCCGACAGTGCATGATATTTATTTTTATTCCCTGCTATTGTCTGGTGACCAGTCCAGGGTGTACTTCACCTCTCGCCCATAGACAGCCAAGTTGGCTCCACTACACCCGCGACACTAATCAGGACAATGACAGGCTGTATAAAACATTGATGGATGTTTATGTTTTGTTTCCTGTAGACAAAACTCCCAGTGCTCCTAATGGCCAGTCTGCCCCTGGTTGTGTACAGGCTCAGTCATTATTGTCAAATGGTGGTATGAATTATAAACTGCGGAGACATCAGGTTGGATTAGTCAGTAATTTATGTTGCGCAGTGACAGTGATGGTGAGTTAGTTATGCTCATTACGACACACAGAGGATCAGCGTGGCTTTATTTCACAAAGGATGCTTAGATGCTCCCTTTACAGAAAATGAGGCTCGAAAATAATGCAAGTAGATATCATGGTGGATTGGATGTTCACTAGAAGAACTAAGCATTTTCATCTTTTGTCCTGGTGGGCCATGTGAGTGATGACCTTGCTGAACCGATGCTTTTCTTTATTGTTCATTGTATTCATCTGAAGCAGGGACGGTCTGTCTTGGTGCTGTGGATAGAAATATAACCATCCACTCCTTGCAATGTGCGTGGTTATGCTGGCAAACAGCACAGTCTCGTTGCATAGCAACAAAGTCAGCCCTCTCTCCCTTCCATCCTCTTGACTTCTTCTCTTCCATGTGATCATTCGGAATACAGTGTTGCTTGCGAACCACCTTAACGCTCTTGCACGCTCACCCCTGAGTGCACCGCCGGGCTTGAATGACACATCACAACTTGCATCTGGTGTGTGTTTGTGTCTAGCCATGTCTGTCCTTGTGTGTATTCGCTGCAATTATGTCTCTTATCTATGAGGTAGACACATAAAAGACAGAGGGGAAAGCGTTCTTCCATCACTGAGGAATAAAATAAGACAGCAAGTCAGCTTAATTCTGTGGAGAAAATATAGATTCCCCCTCTTTAAACATCAGTGATAGCTTTCAACTCCACCCTTATAAAGTTGATTTTGTTTCTTTTATCTCTTACAGTCTTTGCCCAAACAACTTTGAATGTCTTTACAATCAAGCAGTGATCATTCTCTCCTGTGGCCTAGTTAAAGAAATGTACAGCGCTCCTTCCTTCATCCCTGCAGCGACAGTTGTTCCGTGGAAAATTAACAATACTAACAGATGCTGCACAACTCGGCTTCCATCTATCTGATGTGATATGACATCCTCCTGTCATGTTACGCTGTTTCCACGATCAAGATATTTTCTAATGGGTATACAAGAGTGATACAAGCACCCTTGAAGCGTTATTCCCTTAGTTTGATCAGTAATCAACATGTGGTGGAGTGAAAAATAATCATTTTTGCTCCATGTGAGGTTTATGTGTTGTGCTGCTATGGTGTGCATCTGGCTTGTTCTGTTTTAATATGCTGCAGATGCACAGCCATGCCAAGAGAGCACTGGGACAAGATGTGCACATTTTCGTGAGAAGACTGCATTTCAATAAACACAATTAGAATCATATTGTAACCCACACCATAATAAAATGTGGCAAAGAATGATTGATTGTGTAGTCTTTTATTTTGGTATTTTTCACATCAGTGACACACCCTGAAGATACACACAGTACATTTGTTTCATCCATTCATTCATAGATTTTCTACACCACTTATCCTGGTCAAGGTTGTGGGCAGCTGGAGCTTGACTTAAGCCTGGTACACGTATAAGGATTTTTCAAATCTTAAAAGATTTTTTATCTTTGTCAGATGCCACACATAAAGATAAAAAATCGTGCCTTTAAACAGCTCTGGTCGTATTGTGTGTAAGGTGTGCAGATAATCATCACAGCTCCCTCACAAACATAAAGATTATCATCTCAACACTGGTCAAGATTCCAGTCCTCCGTGAGAGACCTCTCACGTGATCTAATCAAAACTGGAAGGAAAAAAAAAACAACTGAAAACAAACACGACGAACTGCAAGTAATGATGGTGGTTTGCGCACTACTTCTCCCACAAGCTGGAGTGGTAGAGGTCCACTGGTCCACTGTGCATCTGGTCGGACATGCTTTCTGATATGCTTGTTGTTTTTGTATACTTTCGTCTTTTTCAGTTAGGGCGCCTCTTGATTGGCTACATTCCGTTTGACGTCACAGTTGGTGGCACAGGCAAAACAGGTACTCGAGGACCGCGGTTGAGAACCACTGACCTAAAATATTTATGAAAAGAACCAGAGGCTGGAGTGTAAGATGGCGATGTCGTCAAAAAAGACTTGCCTTGAAAAATGCTTCCTGCTATCTGATGAAACCACTTTTATGCAAAACAAGGCTCAAAATAAGCGGTCTCGCATCGCAGTTTTCGTGTCAAATTTTACAAGCCAAGTGGACACATGTTTATGCAGGGGTAAAAACCCACAACGGAATTTTCTCATTTAAAAAAAAAAAAAAAAAAAAAAAAAGTAGGCATGTGCGTGCGCTATTACAGAAAGAAGCTTACTTTCTTTAACTTTTTTTTTTTTTTTAAATGGATGCCTTCTGTTTTTGATACAAGAAATGCTAAGTTTAAACTGAATGGAAATTTACATTTGTGTTTGAAATTGTCCCACAGAAATTGTTTCTAATGGTTTACTATATATAAATAAAATAAACAATAATCATACTAAAATGTAGATTTTATTTTAAAAAAGGGAACTAATTGGTTGTTAGCTAATAAGTAAAATCTGTTATTTTCTTTTTTTTATGTTTTTAATTGCTCTTTAATCAAGTAAAATGTATTTTATCCAAATATTTAATTATTTGACAGAATTTTCACTAGGTTACTTAAATACTAAAATATTCCATAGCTGCATCACTACAGCCCCTCCATTATAGTATCATATTTTTATTGTTTAGTTAAACTCTTGTTTCAGGTCACCGGGATTAAAGGTACACTCAGTATTATACAGTGGCATCTAGTGGTGAAATAATAAATCATTCGGAAAAAAAAAACAATTGTTTGTGTTAGTAGTATGTAAAAAGATATGTTGTATCGCATAAACGTACTTTTTTAAAATATAACGGTTAGTCTAGAAATCGCAAATTATCTTACATGTCCGCGCCTCGCCTGCTAGTGTCTGCCATGTTTCGCCGCCATCTTTCTGCTACGGGTGCCGTCAAAGACAAATTTCAGCGCTCCATTTCTTAACGCGTTTTTGGAACGCACTTCCGGTTTGTATGGCGACCGCATGTCCACGAAGAAGAAGAGTTTCCGGTCCCCGAAGAGAGCATTATCAAGCATCACACTTACTTTGGGAATTTATTTTATTTCAGCGCGACAAAACAAGAGTTTATATTGTAGCCGCATTTGCCAGATGGAGAGAAATGAGGAACAGACTAGGTTTGGGACGTGCCGGTGCCTTCGACTGCTTTCTACTTGACCGGTAAGTAAGAGTACATTTGTGTTTACGTTTTGAGAGCGAGAGAAAAAGTATACATCGTACTAATTAATACGATGTTCGTACCTTTGTTTTACGATCACTGTATCTGTTGATTAGCAACTCCGCACCACTCGAACGATTTCGTTATGTAGCTACTTGCTTTGAAAAAAAAAAAAAGATTCCCGCTGGCACGTTATATTTAGAGTAAATGCGCAAGTTATTGTGTAATGTAATGTAACTGTGATTTCGGAGGTATATTTGCCCATAACTTCAATAGAGAATCTAAAGCATACTGTATTAGTGGAGGAGTTGAAAATTATTTTCGTTGTGGTTGGTGAAAATAGTGTTCTCGAAATTAATTTTCGGCAGGGAATAACTTTCTGGACTTAAATGCTGGCTGTACCGTAAGCACTGCTAGAGTCTGAACTCTCTCACTCAAGTGTGTACTGGTCCATTGTGTAATTGGGTGCACAAGAATTTACAGGCTGCCACGTTTTCCACGGAAACTCGACAAGCAAGCAGCCTTTGCATATTCTATGCAGTATGCAGTCAAGTTACTTTTATCTAGCTAATACAATGTTTTGGGCCCAAAAACTAAAGATCTTACCTCTATTTTGGGGGCTTTGTTGGAAAGTTGGTGACATATAGTAGTATCATCAATTATTTTATTTTATTTTATAATTTTGTTTTTGTTTGTGTCACACTAGATCAACAGCCAAACTTGAGGGCTTCCAGAACCATATTCTGATGTATACAAGCATTCATGCACCGTTTAAATACATCACCGACCTGAAGAAAAAAAAATATCAAGGGGAGAGTCAGCAGCCAAATTGGAATGCCCCGAATGAGGACACTTGAATGGAGGACCCCAGAAGGCTTCGGTGTTGTACCACCAGTATCTCCACCTACCATATCTGAGCTGCAACAAACTGAAGTCAGCCGACGTCTTGGTATGTCATTTACATATGGACGGCATTGCACACTACATGAACTTTTTGTGTGAAGCAATACGGAATGGTCACATGTACAAGCACCACTTGTTTTACACAGGACCTGCTGACCAGGTGTCTGAAGCCATGGAGTGACTCCTCCCTCACTTTCCTCAGCAAGCCTTTGAAGAATATGATATCATCGTTGGTGGGAACATGCCCTCACTCCATAACATGTACTTGTGCAGTCAAGGAGCATGTCAAACTTAATAAAACCAGCAAACATTGAAGTGACTTCATTTTTACTGCAGTCTGTTCACACAATCAATGGACAAGCCTTCCTTAATTTTGCCCCAATAACATCATAGAGTAGGCGAAAAGTAGTGTTACAGATCATACTGTGTTCGGGAGAGTTTGAGGAATGTTGCAATGTTAATGGGGGGCAATGTCAGCACACACACACACACACACACACACACACACAAAAAAAACATCATGGTATTGAGTTAATCAGATATTTTAGCTGTGTACAACACATACCTGCTCTGTAACACTACTTTTGGCCCAAACCTGTATGTCTATGTTCCATATTTTGAAATGCACAGCGTATTGGTAAAATTCTGGAACAACTGCAATTCATGTAGCTCATTATATTATAACAGCATTTTTTTTTTTTTTTTTAGTTAATATGTTCATTTCATGTAGACTTTTATTTTACTTTATTTTATTCATTCATTTTCATGTACTGTACCTTACATTCATTGGCCAATGAAGAATTCCTTGTCATTGCAAGCATTTATAATAATTCTCCAGGCTTTTGATGTTTTACATTTCTGGTCATGTAAAATAGTGTTAGGTTAGGTGTCGAATGAACACTGCATGTTGACGCCAAAGGAAATAGTATTTTTTTAGTTATTCAAAATGTACAAATTAACACACAACAACAATATACAAGTTATACAAACTACAACAACAAGTGTCAGACATGGACTAATTATATGCCAGGTAAAAAACCTTTGTATTGTCCTCAAGGATCTGGGAAAGTGTCACTTATTTGCTACAAGTCCACCAAGGTGCTGCAGTCTGGGATCCAGGTACAGGAAATCATGGTGGTGCTGATGTGGGATCCAGGTACAGGAAATCATGGTGGTGCTGATGTGTCAAAAAGTATTTCTTGGTGTCAGTCTATCAGCTGGACTTGGATATCTTCATGTTCCTCCATGGTCATTTCCTGTACGAGTCTCTGCAAGAAGGTAACAATTGTATGTCAGATGAGGTACCAAACAATGAACTGAAAGTCACTGAGCCAATGAAGTACATTATTACATGAGCAAGACTATTTGTGAAAGCCATGTAAATTCCTGCACATCGAAGTACAAGGAAGCTGTTGTATCTTCAATCAAAACTAATTAAGTTGCTTAGTGATATTTATTAGGTAAAATTGTTCAACATGGTGACAAATCGATATCTGAGTAAAAGGTTTCAAATGTTTTTGTAAGCAGCACTTTTCTGAGTGGTTAGTAGCAACAAGACACGGGGGGGTTTACGAGTCTGAGTTGCATCTGTGTAGTTCAGTTAACACCATTATTTTTGTACGATATACTAAACATATCAGCAAACGATGTAATCTAAATACCACATATTCCAAGCAAAGGTATGTTTTGAGCCATTCACATGCATGCTCGAATGGAATTATTTTTCCATGATGACATAATTGTACGTTACGAGGCACCGCGTTCTCTTCCTCGTCGTCTCTCTCGCCCCCTTTGAGATGGTCCACATGTCTATAAAACGTATAACATAACTGTGTGTTCTCTGTTGCATGGTTTAGTTGCACTAACAAATATGAACATAGATAGCCATTAGCATTAGCTGACGTACAGTATTTCCAAACAATGCCGACAAAAATATTAATTCTGAAATTAAATGACTAAATCACAATTATTAGGGATCTGTACAGTATGTCTCAACAAATGCAATTCACTTACGTCATCACTCGAGGGAATACCAGAAGTTGTTTGCGTTCTGTTCCGGTGAAATTGGTGGTAGGCTGTTGAAGTAGGGTCTCTCTGGGACGCCGTAGTTCGTGTGCTTAAAATCATTGCATTATCTTGTTTGACCGATAGATGGCGGTCGTGAGCTACACACTGGGGCTTTAACGAGTAAAAACGCTCCTCAATATTATTCTACTTAGTTGCTCCTCAAAACACATAATCGAGTAACAAATATGCTCGTCCAAAAAGAAGTTATTTTGAGCCTTGCTGAAAAACAACAACATTGGGTTTGACATATTTATCTTATTACCACTGCTTCCTTGTTCGTCAATCAGGGCTCTTCTTTGATTGGCTACATTCCATTCTTGTTATAGTTCACTGAGTGAATCAGGACAAATCCACTCAGCATACCTCAGACCAAAGGATACTTTTATAGGACAATCTCATGAGACATAAGATAGTCGGGCATTTGACGTCCTGGGTCATAATGGGCAAAATCCGGACAACATCAGGCTGGTTGTCTTTATATGTGTATCTGTCCTAAGACAAAATTCACTTCTAAGGTTAGAGAAGTTGGTTGTTGAAACTTGGGAAAGGAGGCTATACCTGTTATCATGCCAATTCACTATTATTTAGTACAGGTAGGTTACAGAAAACTGACAAGAATTATCTTCATTTTCTATGTTCAATGAAGAAAAAAAGACATGCAAAGAGCATACCCTTAAGCCCAATTCACACTGACTGCGGAACGGACGCGGTGCGTTCTCTGTACAGCGGCCATACGGACGCCGCCGGGGTAGAACGCATTCAAGTCTACGTGTCAATTCACACCTGCTGCGGTGCGGTACGACTGTGGCGATGCGGTAGGTTTCTGCAAGCGTTCTATTTCTTCCGGAAACCGCATGCGGAATTTCGTGACGCTGAAGAAATTACACGAGCCGGACAGGAAATCGGGCGTCTGTCATCAAGGTAAATCCGGTATATTTCAAAATAAAACCGTTTGCAAACTCGTTTTTTGGGGGGGAGGGAAGCTAGCTAGCTACATAGCATGACACGAGTCGGACATTTAAGACAAAAAATGAGCTCAGAATAAATTACAACATGACAAAATGACACTATTTAAACACAAAATGTACTTACCCATGGTAGAACAGCCTAGGGTTGCCAACTTTCTCATCCCGAAATAAGGGACAGGTGCATATATGTATGTATATGTGTATATATATTATATATATTGCTCCTGACAAATTCTGTTTTTTTTTTTTTCATTGCAAGTCAGTGAGTGTTTTATGCCAGGATCCCTGTATGGGATAATGAGAGCCGAGCAACTTCATTGTTTGCATCAACCATTCAGAGTAGATTCAGTATCGTGAATGGTGACTTGCAGAAGTTAGATTTATATTTCACCGCGATTGATTTTTCTTGTGTGCTTTGCTTTCATTTAATTGTTGATGGTTCTGACAACATGATGATGCAGACCAATCTTGGAGTAGCAGCTGGAAAAATATATTACGAAAGAAAATTTATATTCACATTCTTACTAATGAAATCTGCATTTAGAGTTTCTCCCACACATTTCATACTTCGTACAACGGTACTTAACACACTGTACTGTAGGTGTGGCAACGCAAGCTTTTTGTTAATTAAAAACCCGTTTGGACCTCTCCGCCTCCTCACCCGGCTTTCTCACATTTGGGTCCGCAATCACACCACAAACATAACAGCATCACTGTATGTGATGTTCTACAAATTGTGCATGCATGTGTTGTCTGTGTGTGTGGCTTGACTGATTAAAATAAAAGTTTTCCCACTCACTTGAACATGTGATCGTGTGAATGTTATAACGTGAGGACTCACAGGAATTCCAGCGATGTTAACTGTGTCAGCCTGGACGAGACGTGTTGGCATTGCAATACGTCGCTTTGCATCACATTTTTTTAATCCACAAAAAGGCAACGACAGACCCACCCATATGAAAAAAGCCTATATGATATATATATGGCAAGCATTATACATTCCTTTCATAAATTGAGTAGAATTTCTTTATAAGGACTGTGTATGTCTTACATAATATCTGTGCAATTATGGCCCCTTTCATACCAAAAACAACCCATAAATCATATAGGGGATTTTCAAACTCTTATATGAATATTACAAGTTCTACATATGTTTTATATATGCAATTTAAAATGTTTGATATATAATACAAATAACTATTTAAAACAATTTATATATGAACTTTATAAGAACATATTAAAGTTTTCATAAAAAATCACTTACATTTAATATCTAAATCTAGTAAATTAGTTGTAAGTATTTTAGGCAATTTAAATATGATTTTAATAAGTTAGTAATGTTAAATGCTTACAAATTCCATATTAGGATTTAATACTATTACTATATTTATATGATAGATTAATGTATTTATCCTTATATGTATATCATGTGCATTGTACAAAGGACATATGCAATTTGAATACAGTCCACAATTGTGTCAAAATTTTTATTCCAGACACACACACACACATTATTTACACCCACACGCCTACACGCACACACACACCCACACACGCTTTAATTTGCACAACATCAAACGACGTGGGTAAACTAGTCCTTCCATCTGACTGTCAAAGATGACATATTCCCAAAACACTGACATTCTCATCTAAGCCCCCCATCCCCCCACCCCAAAAAAACAAATAAACAAAACCTTATGCATAACTTCAAGCAATTAGTTGTTTTTTCTTACATACACTATTTAGAATGCCACAAACCCTGATTGGCCCAGACCCCCAGGCAAATTAAACGTGGCTCAGGCATCAAAACTTCACTACACCTGAGCTAACATGGCCAAAGCACAGCACCTGACAATTTACTCTTGACTGTTGTCAAACAGCATGATGGTTTCAGGGTCCAGATTTTTAGGTTTATTCTTTGCCCTGATTTCGGAGAGCTTTGAGTTGATCACAGTACCAATATGTGATGGGATGACATGAGGCCATTTTTGTAATGTTGCTCCTGTAAGACAAACAACATAAATAGCTATTATTAACTGACCAGCATACACAATTTCCATCTGCAGAAATAAAACCGCTTAAAGGATATCTCTGGTGGCCCATTTCAAGGTATTGATGGGACGGAGCAATATTGTCAAGTTTGATAAATATCTGGTGTTTCTATTTTTGTGTCTCGTTTTGTATGTGCCAAAATAATTCCCCTGGTTAATTTTAGCGCACGGCGCACACCCATTAGTTACTATTAAATACTATTGAGTGATGCAACAGATAAGTAGGGCAGTAGGTGGGGTACACCCTGAACTGGTTGCCAGCCAATCACAGGACACGCAGAGAGGAACAACCGTCCACACTCGCAAGCATACCTAGGGACAATTCGGAGCACCCAATTAACCTGCCATGCATGTCTTTGGAATGTGGGGGGAGACCAGAGTACCCGGAGTAGACCCACGCAGGCACGGGAAGAACATGCAAACTCCATCCAGGAAGGCCGGAGCCTGGACTCGAACCGGAGTCCTCAGTACTGGGAGGCGGACGTGCTAACCACTCAGCCTGATATTTACTGATTTATTCTTATTTTAATGGAAAGGATGCAACCTGACCCGCTCACAGACAAGCTCCTGCCTTTAATTGCCTTGATTCAGAATGGTAAAAAAAAAAAAATGCCACATTGAATAGGTGGACATGGCTGAGCTAAGACGGCTTTCAACGTGGTGACGTCACGGCTTCGCTTCTTGCAAGCGAGTATGGCTGTAACCAGCAGTTGTCATGGTGTCTTGATAAATACGTTCTGCAAGCCATTATAAACTTTCTTTAATACAACAGTGAATAAATGTGTTGCAGTTTTACTTGATAAACTATATACAGTATATTTCTCCTTTTGACCACCACAGGTACATTTTAAACACTAACAGTATGTCAGAAACTGTTAAGAAACTTACTATATATTGCATCCACTTTGTTTTTTTCAAGAGCCTGACGGCGTGTTCCTGAGGAATCCCTAGATGTTCCTCGTAGGTTGCTGACAAGTAGCACATCCATGGGAAAGACAGCTGTCAGAAGCGTTCTTATAAAACAGGAGGCAGAATTGGCATTTTGAGCCACAGCCCAAGCCAGCTTGTTGATGTGGACGATTGACCCAGGAACAATTTCTACCTATTAAAAAAAAAAAAAAAAATCTAAAAATGTTTTCTCAGAAATATGTAACAAAAATAAATAAATAAATAAATACTCAACCCAACTTTTTTTTATAGCGCACTTTAAAACAACCATTGCTGTATAGAAAGTGCGATACATGGAGTAAAATCAGTCATACAAGAAAACAGACAAACAAAAGGAAGAAAACAGTTAAAACAAATTAATAACACAAATACAGCAATCAATAAAACACCACAACAATGTCACGTCTCATGCTGACTAAAAAGCCATAGATTTAAAATTTGTTTCAAGACAAGTTTTAAAAATGGATAGAGAGGGGGGTTGCAACAGACAAGGCGCAATCCCCGCTTAGCCTTCACTTAGTCCTCGGTATATGTTGTCAAGTCATTAGCAATGCCATCTTGTTTTACCACCAAAAGGCAGAGTAAACCTTTTGGTTGTAAATCAAGATTAAGACTTGAGAGATCAGAGGTGAAACATTTTGATAAATAATCATTTTAAAAGAACAGGCCAGAACAGAAGGCAATTTAAAACAAAAAACAAAACTGCTGAGTAACTAAGAGCTTGCAAAGCAAGAGAGAGAAAAGTGTTTATACAGTAGTATATAAAACTACCTGATCTTCTATGGAAGATTTGGGATGGTCATGAACACCAGATGCAGAGGTTTGTTGAACACTAGGAGATGAAATTTGCCCTGCTTGGAAGTCAGAGCTGAAGGAAGTTGTGGAACCACGGGACTTGAGGGCAGTCTTGAGCTCACCAATCATATCTGGTATCTCTGTAAACACAATTACATTTTGAACTCAATACCTGATTACCTGCACAAACCACTGTGCAATGGTGTGGGCATGACAATCTGTCAGTCATCATGATGTCATTATTTCAGGTCAGACCAGTCAATCCGAGTTGTTGGAAACAGGAGGAGATCGTACTTACTGGTAATACATCACATGGCGCAGTACAATCTAGGTGTTTGATTGTATGGCGCCTGCATGTGATTTTACCGAATAAGTATGTTGTCAACGCACATTGGCTGTCACCAGAGAGGGATGCACTGGGCCCATATGTAATGTCGACAGCATTAATAGACACCATTAATACAGTATATTAGCAAAAAAAAAAAGTTTATTTGGTGTTGAGTTGCTCTTGAAATAATGATGGCAATACTGACTGACAAATTGGCATGTCCACCACTGCCCACCATATGCCCCTATGTGGGCAAAATAAGTTTTCAGGAGCATCAAAGTTGGTCGTTCGTCCTGGACATTTACTGGGCTTTGCACACCACTGCACCCACCACTGCCCAGCATCATCTCTACAACTGGCTGACAGCCCCCTAAAGCAGAGAAAAAAAAAAATGCTTTTTAAAAAAAAAAAATTTATTTTATTTTTTTTAAAGACACGTGTACACCAGCAAAGGTGTTTGGTATGGAGCACCTTACATTCCCATGCTCATTTAACTGTTGTTGTATCTAGAATTGAGTGTGCAAAGGTGTTTTCGCCAAGCACCTTTTGTACATGAGGCCTCTGGTTAGTCAGCAATTTCCTCACTGCATTAAATACTGACAAAATACAGTACTTTGGAAATGTCTGGTTTGAATGTGCCTTTAATTTTCTCTGAATAAGCAACAAATATGTCAGAGAAATTAAAATTTGAGGCCTTGGTATGAGATTATTCTGGGATTTTAGCGGAGGAAATCCATTTCCATCCATTTTTTGACCGCTTATTCCTCACTAGGGTCGCGGGGGGTGCTGGCGCCTATCTCAGCTGGCTCTGGGCAGCAGGCAGGGGACAGTCTGGACTGGTTGCCAGCCAATCGCAGGGCACACAGAGAAAAACAACCATCCGCACTCACAAGCACACCTAGGGACAATTCAGAGCACCCAATTAACCTGCCATGCATGTCTTTGGAATGTGGGAGAAGACCCACGCAGGCACGGGGAGAACATGCAAACTCCAACCAGGAAGGCTGGAGCCTGGACTCGAACCAAAGTCCCCGGAACTGGGAGGCGGACGTGCTAACCACTCATTCACAGTGCCACCTAGCGGAGGAAATCAAATACAAGAAACCAGATGCAATACAAGAAAAGTGCCTGGCTAAACCAAACCAAAAAGTACTGTTGTGTGTTGGTTGATTCACAACCATACTCACCTCTAACCAACATGTTTTTCAGTTTTTCATTCTCACTTCGCAATCTTGTATTTTCTTCCTCTAGTTCATTCAGCTTCTGAGTTTGTTGTTGGTTGAAAATTGGTTGATATTTATCGATAAGCTTTTTGGCAACATTCTTTTGTGGTTTTGTTATCGATTGTTTTTTACTTTGAGTCTGTAAAATAAATTAAAACAGTTACTTTCACTGAAAGTACAACACACTTATTCCTGGAATAATGCAAAACCCACTTTCAACGGAGGATTGGCCAATAGTTACTGATTAAAAATAAAAAAACAAATAAATAAATATCTGCATTTGCATCATCAGGCAAAACGCATGCCAACATGCTCCAATATATGAACACGTGTAATGTGTCAATTCAATTGATTGTTTGTTTATTACTTTGATTTGCAGCAACTTCTGTAATTTCTTTATAACTATTTCTTTCTGTCTTTTCGAAGAAGAGTCAGTTTCCCTAGATTCTCACTCATCTGAAATGTATTTCTCCGCTCTAAGATGAATAAAGTACCAATCTATCAAGTGTAGTTTAACCTTCTTAGACAGTATTACATAATATATATATATATATATATATATATATATATACATATATATGTTTAAGATTTTACTTACTTGTGGTGATTCACCTAGATCAGTTTCAGAATCAGAGTCTGTATATCGACATGGCGGAATTGAGGGTCTTTTTTTGGGCAGGTGCTCATCCTTGTTGACAGACAAATATTGTTTAATTTTGCCATTTGTTTGGAAACGATTACCTGAAATGAAAAATAGACAAAACAAATTACATTTCCCTTATGTAAATGTATGTAATGATATGGAAACTGACATTGGGTTAAAAAAAAAAAAATAAATCACTTACTGCTGACGAACTTGACAGATGCTCTGTAAACTGGCCAACCATGTTTGGGTTTTTTACCTTTCTGCCACTCCACAATGGCCAAGTAGTCAGATACAGGATATCCATTGTCATCAAACTTGGAATCATCATAAGACTTTATAGCATCTGTCTTCACTTCACTATACTTCCCAGCATCCTCTCCATTACACCAAACTACCACTGCGAATCTTCTTGTCATACTACAATTACAACAAATTGTGAGAGTTTAAACAACATAAACTTGGCTATAGCATTAACAAATCTGAATAGACAAGTTTATACATGTTTTGTCTTTTGACATTTTTTTTCCTGTTTTATGTCAAATTTTGTATTACTGTTAAATATTGTCTGCAACTAAATTAAAACTACTAATACAAACGTTAAAATATTAAAAATGTTGGCGAATGACTTACTGAGGAGAAATTCGATACTTTAGCTAGCACAACACTAGCAAACGTTCATCCTTGGTGGAATACAGGCTGTAACGTAACTTACTCAAATATAACTTAAAACTCAAAGGAGCAAGTTGAAAATGTTTCTACCTTGTTGGCAATAAGTCAGAAGGGACTTTGGTGTCCATGTTTTCGCTGCCTCGCTGGTCAACAACTTTTTTCAGACGAAAAAGCCACAGAAAGCAGCAAGTAACGCCATCTCTCTTCTGGTCTATCCCGCTTGGATTGACTTCTGGCTTGTCATTGGCTAACTACGTAGCAGTTCAAATCGATGTCAACCAATCACGCTCCACCTAGCTTAATCGTCTCCGAGGTCGTGTTATCTGTCTGTGTTCTTTTCTTTCACCTCCAAGCAAGCACAAAAGAAGTCTAAAAATGCCAAAACGAAAAATATACTGTCTTCATGATACTGCGGGAAGAGAGAGAAAGATTCCTCGTCGTACCCTGAGTCGATGGAAAAAAAGGTACATTATGTGTGCGTAGCATGAGTTCATGAAAGCTAAGCTATTTTATGCTAACTGCAGCCTGTACACGATGCTAGTGTGCTATGCTATCGGTGTGTACAGGAAGTTAACACTATATAAAGTCTAGGCTACACAGGCTGTATGCACAAATCTATATTGTCCAATATTTTAACATCTGTATCATTAAAACTGTTTTAGGAAAATAAAAGACGTTCAATTTAATGAGCATTCTTCACAAAGAACCGACAGTGTAAGTAGAATACACTTAAAAATTAATATAATTTTTTTCCCCCAATATATCATGGTTTTCTTTTTTCCTTTTTCCACCATTTTAGTATCATTTTTCACATTCATCAGGGGAGACAAAGCCATCCACACCCACCAATGAGCAGGTGTGTCTGTCAATAATCATAATAAAAATTGTTTATCTTTATCTTTTACTTTACATTTTATTTTTTAGGATTCGAACCTTTTGACATGTCCTCCAGAGCCAGAAGAGAATTTATCAGAAATACAGGTATATATATATATATATATATATATATATATATATATATATATATATATATATATATATATATATATAGTTTTTTTTTTTTTTTTTTTTTTTTTTTTTTTAAACAAATTTCACAATAGAAAAATGTATTGCTTTCATTTTTAGGATGTCAACCTTTTGTCTTGTACTCCAGAGCCAAAGGAACGATTTTCATCAACAGTGCAGGTATAGAAAATTTGTATTATTGTTTAGATCTATTTCTCATTAACTTTACAATGGAGTAGTGATATTTAATTGTTTTTAGGAATTCTGCCTTTTGCCACACCATCCACACCCTAATGAGGTGCCCTCATCTGAGGTACTGGTATTAAAATTGTTCAGATAATGTATACATTTTTTAAACTGCATCTGGGAATGGGATAATACCATATGTTTTATTTATTTAAAGGATATAACCCTTGCACATGTTCCAGAGACACAAGGACTATCTATCTATCTATCTATATATCTATCTATCTATCTATCTATCTATCTATATATCTATATATATATCTATATATCTATCTATCTATCTGTTACTCTTATTGGTATTTACTCTTCCAACTGCCTAAGTAATAATTTAGTCCTACTTGAAACCAGGCAGTGGTGTTTTAGAACAAATCCAGGCAAAGTTTAGAATCCACTATGTTCCTAATTTAATTATGATTTTAATCATAGTACAACAAAAAAATATTTATTGTCAAAGTTTCAGAAACATCAGTTTACCATGTTGCATGTGAAATGTCTCTAACATGACAGCAAACACATTAATTGAAAGTTATACTTTTTAAATCCCTTTTTTTTCTCATTTACAGAATGATACTATAACACCAGTAACGGAGTCCACAGAAGGGTGGCCAACTTATGAAGAGGTACCATAAGAAATTTAGCAGTAATGCATGGGATATTTAATAGCATTGTTTATGAATATGTGTGTGACTTTGAAAATTTAGAATATACATAATAATTTTTAAATGAAAATAACTTTTTTTTTTTTTTTTTTTTTTTTTTTAACAGAATGCACCAAGATCCACACCAGATGCATCTTGGCTGAGCATACTTGCCTTCTCTCTGAAACACAATGTAACTGGGGCATTGATGGAGGATTTGCTGAAACTGTTAAGGTTATGCAGCCCTGATTGTGCCCCCATTCCACGTAGCAAGTACATGCTGGAGAAAGCTTTTCAAGACTTTGTGGTAAAGTCAGAATATCATCACTACTGTGGAGTGTGTAGCTCTTATATTGGCATCGCTGCAACTAAGGACAATGAATTAAGATGTAGCATCTGCTTGTCAACTGTACAGAAAAGTCAGAACATTGAGATGGGAAACTTGTTTGTTTGTTTGCCTTTGAGGGACCAACTCCAGAGTCTCTTAGAAAATCAGCCCATTATGAACAGTGTGTCACAGCAAAACAGAGATGTTTTTACTGATATCTATGATGGGAAGTTGTACAAACGTCTGAAATCTCTTAGTGATTCTTTTGTGTCACTATCCTTCAATTGTGATGGTGTGCCTGTATTTCAGTCATCTAAATTTAATATCTGGCCATTACTATGCTGTATTAATGAATTACCTCCCGTGAAAAGAGATAAGCATGTTCTATTATGTGCTTTGTGGTTTGGTTCATCTAAGCCAATAATGACCAGCTTTCTCAAACCTTTTGTAGAGGAATGTAAAAGTCTTGCCCAGATTGGCCTTTCTTGGCATGATCCAGCAGATAAATCAGCTAAAACTGTAAAGGTATACGCATTGTGCGCCATTTGTGATGCAGTAGCACGGCCGTTGTTACAAAATTTCAAACAGTTCAATGGAGAGTATGGATGTAGTCAATGTCTTCATCTCGGTGAACAACTAAGGAAAGGTAATGGTACTGTGAGAGTGTATCCTTTCAAGGAGGGCATTCCTGAACTTAGACAACATGATACAACTGCAGAAATAGGTCAAATAGCTGGAAATAATGGTCACAGTGTTTTGGGTATTAAGGGCCCATCTCCAATAGTTGACTTGCCACATTTTGACCTCATCAACGGTGTGGTTCCTGATTATATGCATTGTGTATTGCTGGGGGTTTGCAGACAAATGTCAACTTTATGGTTTGATTCTAAATATCATAATCAGCCATGGTATATTGGGTTGAACACCGCAGGAGTGGATGAAACTTTACTGGAAATCAAGCCTCCGAGTACTTTTTCACGAAGCCCACGGTCTATTGTTGAGAGAAGGTTTTGGAAAGCACATGAGTGGCAGAACTGGCTGTTATACTATAGTGTGCCAGTCCTAAAGGGCATACTCCCAAGCAAATACCTTTGTCATTGGGCATTGCTTGTGGAGGGTGTAAGCATTTTGTTAGGGTCACAGATTAACCAAGAAGATATTGACCATGCACGAAACTCCCTTGAGCTTTATGTTAAGTCTGTTCAGTGTTTGTTTGGTGAAGGGCAAATGACATTTAATGTACACTCACTCCTACATTTGAGCAATAGTGTTGAGAACTTGGGCCCTCTCTGGGCCCAGTCAGCTTTCATGTTTGAAAACTATAATGGGTATTTGCTTAAGCAAGTAAAAAGCAGCAATGCAGTACCTCAGCAGATATGTAAAAGAGTCGCTTGGTCTCGTGCATTGCCACAAATAGCTAATGCATGTGCGCAAAGTGAAGTTTCACCTGAAATGAAGTTATTCCTCCGAGAAATGACCTCAACTAAACATCAAGTAAGAAATGCTGCAAGATTTGACAAAGTGACAGCTCTTGGGGTGCCAAAGATAGGGAAAGTATCTGAAAAGGACCTGATAGCATTGCATGGTTTTGTAACCCTAGGCTCCATTGTTCGATATTATAGCAGAATAGTTGTTATTAATGGAGAGGTCATTCACAGTGGTGCTTATGCAAAGACAAAGAAAAGAAACAACAGTGTGGTGATTTTGAAAGATGAACACATTTTCAAAATTTCATATTTTTTCAGTGTGAATGAAGATCAGCATTTATATGCAGTAGGCAAGGTTGGAAATTGCACTGTACAGAAACTGGTTCAAGGGAAGAGTGTAAAAACCTCAATGACCTTTGTTAAGACTGTTCATTTTCCAACTGGCTTTGAAAGAGCTATTGATAGCAATGAAATAATAAGACCATGTGTTTACATAAATTGTGCATCTGGTCCTATTGTTTGTGAAGCTATCATGACGTACTATTGTTAAGAACAAAAATGAGATTGTGTTGTACAGTATTGTAATAAAATTGTGAAAAATTGAAAGTATCCATCCATCCATCCATCCATTTTCTTGACCGCTTATTCCTCACAAGGGTCACGGGGGCTGCTGGCGCCTATCTCAGCTGGCTCTGGGCAGTAGGCGGGGGACACCCTGGACTGGTTGCCAACCAATCGCAGGGCACACAGAGATGAACAACCATCCACACTCACACGCACACCTAGGGACAATTCGGAGCGCCCAATTAACCTGCCATGGATGTCTTTGGAATGTGGGAGGAGACCGGAGTACCCGGAGAAGACCCACGCGGGCACGGGGAGAACATGCAAACTCCACCCAGGAAGGTCCGAGCCTGGACTCGAACCGGAGACCTCAGAACTGGGAAGCGGACGTGCTAACCACTCGACTACCGTGCCGCCAAATTGAAAGTATGTTTTAAGTTATTAAAACAAAAATACTTGTAATATATATATGCATTTCATGAATATTTGACTTTTTATTGTTGTATTTATCTTGATTTATCAAAGAGTAGATTTAGTTGGTTGTCAACATACAGCTGTGCTCATAAATTAACATATTCACCCGAGAGGTATGTAAACTTATGAGCAACTGTACAAAGTATACATTTGAGTTACAGCTGTCAAATATATATATATATTTTTTAATCAGGTTAATCACATTTTAGAATTTTGATTAATCACGATGAATCACTTAATTAAAAAGGCTTTTTATTTTAATTTTTTTTTCATTTTCTGAACCGCTGGCTGCTCACAAGAGTCGCCGGGGGTGCTGGAGCCTATCTCAGCTGGCTCTGGGCAGTAAGCAGGGGACACCCTGGATTGGTTGCCAGCCAATCGCAGGGCACACAGAGACGAACAACCAACCATCCACACTCACAAGCACACCTAGGGACAATTCGGAGCACCCAATTAACCTGCCGTGCATGTCTTTGGAATGTGGGGGGAGACCGGAGTGCCCGGAGAAGACCCATGCGGGCACGGGAAGAACATGCAAACTCCACTCAGGAAGGCCGGAGCCTGGACTCGAACCCGAGTCCTCAGAACTGGGAGGTGGACGTGCTAACCAGTCAGCCATGTGTTAACTCTTTTGAATTTTAATAAGGACGTCTTCAACATTTTTTGAACCACTTGCACGCACATCCTCTTTTTCTCAGCAGTTAATTACTTGCATAATTTAAAATGGAAAAAAAAATGACCCCGATAGTTTGCCATGAACAAATATTTTGAATGATCATCCACAGTCAAAATTAATAGAGATTAATCTGCGTTATTACATGATTAATGCGATCATTTCTTGTGATCAATTAATTAGTTAACGCTTTAACTTTGAAAGCCCTAATTTAAACACAACTGTGCATAATGGCATGCCATATATATTTGCACAAGAACAGCAGTGATATAATTTAAGTAGGTTCTTTTTATACAAAATATATAAGACTTGGTATTGCATTGGGCATGTCTGACACGCATGATTTTAAACATACATAAATTGTATGCATTTTGTATTTGGGAGTTTTGTGACATATAAAATCCACATAGAATTCTGTTAAAACAGATAAGATTCATATGCAATTTTTATAGGACTTTTTCATATGGGCAGCTTGCTACATAAAAATGACGTCCGCGGTAATTCGGCAAGCAGGCGAGCACGTTCTGGCTAACGCGGAAGTAGATTCGTATGTTAAAGGACCCACGTCTGACCGCCCCCACCCCCATCACGATTGTCATTGGCTAACTGTAGCTGTCAATGTAAGCCAAACGTGAAAGGAAGTTACTTCACGTGACACCCAGCGACTCATTTTATTGGCTACGAGCAACTTCCTTGTCACTTGTCAACCTACGGGAGCTGCTGTGGTCCAAAAATGGCAAAGATGCCGTTTGCTGCATTTCGTGTAAGAATTGAGAATTATTTTACGGGACTTTAGAGGTCCCGTACCGGACATAACAATTTAGCCCAAAATAAGGGAAGTCCCGGTTAATACAGGACAGTTGGCAACCCTAGAACAGCCATGGTAGAAGTCCCAGAAATAATGTCTAAAAAGCATATTGATGTGACATCAGACAAGTGTGGCTATAGTTTACAAATAGGACTCTATATACACGGTTGTGATTGGGTTAACTGAACTCTCCAGCGTAAACCCCACATGATCTTGTGGTCTGTCGGGAGCAGATTTCCGGACACACAACGCACGCGGTGTGAATTTCAGTCCTTGCGTTTTCCGTACAGAAGCCATACGGAAAACGCAACGCGTCCTTTCTGCAGTCACTGTGAATTGGGCTTTACTATAATAAATGTGGTATTTATGTGGAAAAATATAGAATTTTCAGGGCAGCATTTTCCCCATCTTTTTGTCTCACTGCCTGGGCTAGTGCAGTAATATACAGTAATGTCCAGGATGGTAATCCACTTTTTGCATTATATGCGCCTCAATTGTTGCATGATAAACTACTGTTGTCTATTGTCTAGTGAGCATTACCGAAGTGATAAAAAAAAACAAAAACAAAAACAAAGGGAAACATTTAAAACGAATACCTTACGGCCTTGAGTCCCTGGTCAACTGCACCAAAAGGCAGAAACATTCTCCTGAAGCTGCCAGAAATGTAAACTGTGATGACAAGATTTAACAGAAACACCAACCAGACTCAAAAAGGAGCCCCAATGATGCACTTAAGTTCCTGATACCTGGACTTAGTGAGTAGTTGGCTGCCATTTGTATGTACAGTATGTTTGGGTGTTCTGTGTGTGTGTAAAAAGTGCCTTGGTCATATAGGCTGCTTATTCCCTATGTGATGGAACTTAATAAATTAAAGTTAGAGCCAGTATGCAGCTCATTCAAAACGTGTTGAATTCATCTGAGTTTTAACTCAAAGAAGGTCATTTCATTAGATAAATTAAATGATTTTCAGTGGCCAATGAAATCACCAGTTTTGTTTGCATTACCATAAGTAAAACAACTACCTCGAGGATTCCTACCACAAGTTCAAATGATTATGTTTAAACTTGCAATCACCCTCCAGCCCCATGTAACTGAGTAACAGTCTAAAAATAACAACAAACTTAAAATATGCAACAGCAATTTGATTTCCTGATAGAACTGTTTTGTTGTCAAGTCATCACCTTGTCAAAAAGCTAATATGATTGCGCTTAAGTTAATGAAAGGAAGCGGTTGAGAGATCTTGTCTCCGGTTAATGTAAATATGATTATTATTGAAGGCTTTGTAGCCAATAACTAGTCCTCTTCCGCCTCCTGCAATTAAAATTGCGATCCTGTCAATATAGTTGTGTACATGTGTGTCAAAGCTCTGTGTGTCTCTGCTCTGTCTCTCTCACTCTCTCTCTCGCACACTCACTCTACCATTTACTACTTTGATAAAATGATCAAATATCTACCTGCCTACTTACCTGCATCACATTTTAATGCACATGCAGATGGTGATATGTCATAACATTGGCTACATTTGTTATATTGGTGAAAATTGTACTTGACAACATCCTTGACAGTCCTCATCTTGACACAGGCATACATTTTTAATTATAATGCAACATTTTCTCCAAGAAATGCAAGAATTTTCAAGAACATTTTTCCCTAATAAACCTTCATTAAAACTAACGATATTTCGGTTAATGAGATCTATATGAATAAAGAATCATTTAAAAATGTATGCCACTGGGAGCAACATCAAGCAGCCTATCTGATGCATTCAAGTGTTTGAATTTTGCGGCTGACTAATGACACTTATGTAAGGAAAGGGCAGGTTGCGTAACACGTCACAGACAGCAGCAAGAACAAAAAACAGATTTCCTGGTTTCATGACGATGAACTATGGAGATGTATCGGCATAAAATGGGACCATATATTGGCTGGGTGACAAATCCGTGGCTTTAACTCATGCCTTTAGAAATTATACGTGCAGATGTATGTCAGAAAGATTTTCAACCAATTTCCTTGACATGTCAAATTCAGGTCTTTAGTCTTTTGTCCAAATCAGGCACTTTTCAAAAGAACCATAATAGATGACAACTATTCACTGTTATTGTTGTTTTATTCATTGCCAACATTCCATACTCATAAAAATATATTTTCATGGAAGTGAGTCAGGTTGTTTTGTGCAAGAAACTCGACCTGGTGTCTTAATTCTCCATGTAAATGGAGTTTTTAGATGCCACGCACTTTTTCTGAATATTTTTGTTCTGCCCTGCAGCATATTGTTACAAGGCAAGAGGCACATAACAACTGACATATTGGTTGGTCATAGAAACAAAGATACTGTAGATCTATGTTCCTGTGCGTTTCCCTAAAAAAATAAACGCCGGATGGATACAAATGGAATATGTCTCAATCAACACCTTTGGGCTTCTCTTAATGTGTGAAGGTAATTTTGTCCTAAAACCCCCCTTCCGCCTACCTGCATTTTGGCCTTTTGTTTTTGTTTTGACCTGACGAGGACACTTTTGGGTGGTACCATAAACTACCGGTGCAGGGCTGAGTTGCTGCCAGAGGCTGGGGGCGTGAACCGTCTGATGGGTGGAGTATCAGTTTGGAATGTTTTTTTTTTTTTATTGTAAACATAACTCAAATTCTATCAGAAAAACAGCAAAGATGGGAGGCGATTTAAGAAGTCTTCGTTTGTGAATAAAGAATTTGGCAAAACATAACATTAAATTATAGCACAGTTTACAAACTGCAACAGAAATGCGTCAGACTAAACCTTTAACCCCGGGATTACACCGTATGCGTGTGCGTTGCGTTCCGGTGACGCAGCCGATACGTTTCCATTCATTCAAATTGTTCAAATTACACCGGCTGCGTGTGCGTTGCGTGTCGACTGCAGCCTAATTTATGCCTCCACGTTTGCTCTCGCGTTGATGTGATCTACGGCGTTCATGAATTTTAAGTGCCGCGTCGCTCGTGGCCGGCTGACGTGCACACGTCGCCAATCCTTGAACGCCGTAGATGGCGGGGCGTAGCTCGCTTCTGATTGGTCCGTTCGATGGCGTTTTTTCTTTCTCTCTCTCTCTCTCGCCCCCCGCCCAGATAGTTTCCGTGAAGGCAATTGGCGGCGCAAATCGACTTCCTGCTCGGAGACCACGGCTGTGCATGTGGATATGTGCCTGGGACGAGAGGCGGAAAACAACAATAACTTTAAAAAAAAATAAATAAATGTTCGCTAAGCGCATGGCTGTTGTGTTTTGGCGAGTTTACGGCCGACACCGGTGCAAATTGGCAATAATGAATTGCCACGGTGATGAACTTACTCTCACCCCGGCTTTGTTTCGTGTTTCTGAATTAAATTGAACTTCCTGAATCCGTCATAAAATGCAGAGGAATCGCCACTCTGTGGCGGCCCAGCCATAGCGACAGCGGGACTTGGTGTGAAACTCCAGCAGACACCGATGTGTATTGTGATGTGTATTGCGCACAAGTCGGAAGGCAAACGCACGAGCGGAGCTCCTCCGTAACGCCTCCGCGCGAGCCTCTCGCAGAAGCATACTGAGGCCTTAAGTCTCAGCTGCGTCGTGCGGCAGCCCTCCGCACGGATAGACCTATTTTCTATTTTTGACCGACGACGCATCCGTCGGCCTCCGTCAAATGGCAAGCTAGCACAAAACACATCAAGCGGGACTGGAAGACCGACGTAGTTTCAAAATAAATTTCCGGTTACTTTTCAGAATAAAACACTCGCCAGCCCCTATTTCGCAATCATGTCGGTAAAACGTCATACTGCTTAAAGCTTCATTCACTGTTTAAACACCGGCGAACATGGACAAGGAGAGATTTATAACCGAGGTGGAAAGCAACAAAATTAGATATGACACGGCACATCCTTTTTTAAAGACAACTTAAAAAGGAATACTGCATGGAACGTCACAGCAGGAGTGGACGGTGAGTTCAGTCAAAGAAGGTCCACCTCTCTTTCTGCTCCTCTGTTGAGCACAGACTTTCTGTGTCTTTGTCGTTGTTTTTAATGCCACGTTATCGCACGCGATCACGCGAGACACGGCGGGAAGTTGTCGGCGACGGAGCTGCCGGACCGCAGCTGTGCGGAGCCGGTGTGGATTGACAAAAAAATGACACGTCCGGAGCACGCAGTAAAGACACAGCAGAGCGGAGACGCAACGCACACGCATCCGGTGTAATTCTTAATGAGAAAGAGGACACGTTAGTTAAATTATCTTAGTAAGATGAACAGTTCTTTGGGTGTACAATTGCTTGTTAAACATGTTTTGCAAAATAACTACATAGTAATACAAAAATGATTTTAGAACGGGGGTGTCCAAACCTTTTCCTTTGAGGGCCACATACAGAAAATCAGAAGGACACAAGGGCCACATAATGTTATGAAGAGACATTTTTAGTCCTAAAAATTGTACAAATAATTTATTTGTGCTTTTGCATATTTAGAAAAATGCTACAGTATATAAACCAATTTATTTGTAATATGGCAGTAGGGTTATTATAGTTTTGGAATGTTTCATTTTAGTTACTTTTTATATGTTTTCAGGGTGGTTCTGATCGTTTCTATTAGTTTAGTTCTTTGAAAAATGCTTAGTTTTAGTTTACTTTGTTAGTTTCAGTATTAGTATTATTAAAAAAAAAAAAAGTGTATTACTTGTGCGCAATATTTCAAAAAACACCATGGGAGCAACGTCATCTGAAGGTGCTTTTCTATTGGCTGCTGCTAAATGACGTCACTTCTGTGTGACATACTTTCAAATGTCATTATTCCGGTTGATATCAAAATAAATCTACTAAAAATCACATTTAAAATCTTCCCCAAAGGCTCATGCATTAAATTAATTACCAAAGACTAAAACGAAGGACGTTTGCTATAATTATAGTTAGTTTTAATTAGTTTTGTAAACATAAAATGTACTTTCAGTTAATATTCGTTTTTTAAAAAGCATTTTCATTTTTATTTGATTTCGGTAACAATATTGCTTTTTGAATTTTAGTTTTTGTTTTCTCATTAGTTTTAGTGAACTAAAATAACTTTTAATGGCACCTGTTTTTCGATACCCTCCCTTCTTACTTTGACCATCTCCAAACATTTTAGTTTTGTTTATTTTATTTGAACTGAGTCAATGGCCATTTTTAGCATATGTCGCGGGCCACTGAAAAATGGACGGCGGGCCGCAAATGGCCCCCGGGCCGTAGTTTGGACACCACTGTTTTAGACTATGATTTAATTTGATTCACATGTGGTACGGCCAATAGTGATTAGAAATTCATTTTAGGAAAGCTTTAATTGGGAACTTCCCAGTGAGGTCATTTTTTAAATGTCTCTCTGTGCACAATAATTATCAACATAAACCAGGGGTGTCCAAACTTTTTCATTTGAGGGCCACATCCAGAAAATCAGAAGGACGCAAGGGCCACATAATGTGATGAAGAGAAATTGTGTCCTAAAAAATTGTACAAATAATTTAGTTGTGCTTTTGCAGATTTAGAAAAATGCTACAGTATATAAACCAATTTATTTGTAATATGGCAGTAGGGTTATTATAGTTTGGGAATTTTTTCATTTTAGTTTAGTTCTTTAAAAAAAATGCTTAGTTTTAGTTTAGTTTGTTAGTTGCAGTATTAGAATTAGTTATTATTATTTTTTTAAATGTGTATTACTTGTGCGCAATATTTAAAAAACAGCATGGGAGCAACGTCATCTGAAGGTGCTTTTCTATTGGCTGCTGCTAGATGACGTCACTTCTGTGTGACATACTTTCAAACATCATTATTCTGGTTTATATCAAAATAATTCTACTAAAAAAATCACATTTAAAATCATCCACAGAGGCTCATACATTAAATTAATTACCAAAGACTAAAACGAAGGAGATGTTTGCTATAATTATAGTTAGCTTTGTAAACATAAAATGTAGTTTCAGTTAGTTTTCGGTTTTTAAAAAGATTTATTTCGGTAACAATTTTGTTTTTTGAATTTTAGTTTTTTTTTAAAATTAGTTTTAGTTAACTAAAACAACCTTTAATGGCACCTGTTTTTCGATACCCTCCCTTCTTACTTTGACCATCTCCAAACATTTGAACTGAGTCAAATGCCATTTTTAGCATATTTCGCAGGCCACTGAAAAATAGACGGCGGGCCGTAAATGGCCCCCGGGCCGTAGTTTGGACACCACTGATATAAACCAACAACTCCCCCAGCTGGAGACTGATCACTTCATCAATAATTTATGCACATACCTGACCTCTACCGGTGGCCTGCATAGGAGTATCCAATGTAGACTTGTAAAAAAATAAAATTACATAAAATAAAAATAGTGATGAATTAATTGATTACATCATATATTTTTAAAATTTCATTCAGAATATTTATTGTTTAACAATTATGTTTCTATTTTCGAGCTGTTTAGGTTTATTTGCAGAAATGTACAGTTTGTCTCACACCTCTCAATGCAATCACTTTACGTACAGTATATAATAACTCATAATTGAACAGTAGTGATTACATGGATAAGAATGTAAAAAGAAAACATTTCAACAATTCAAACACAATTCATGAAAATAGCGATTGATTTGTGATCAGTCAGTCTTATCTCAAATGTTGTCTTCATCAGGTTCGATCTGGACAATTTACCTGCTTAATCGATCAAAAATAAGTTTCTTGCATCCACACAGCTGTTTCCACAGCTTGCATACATTAATAATCCTATTGTCCGCACACATGCATAGTCACATACTTCAATTAGTGAGCTCTAAGTAATCTAAGGGAGTGACATGTCAAGGTAAAGCAAATGTTTCCTGCAAGATTTTATCGGTCCTCTTTGCCGAGGACAGTTTTTACACACACAATAAACCTTTAATTTAATTACGCCTCCAGTAAAGCACAAATACACTTGCACGCTAAAACAGACCATTAATTACAGTTCATTTATTATTGACAGCTGATTGACTGCATCTTTAAAGGCTTATACTGTAACCAGACGCTGAAGGGTTCAAGAACAGGTCGCCTTGAAACTTGACATCACCCATCCATGACTTTTGGATGAAGGCTTTTTGGGTTGTGTTGAGTGTGTACAGTCCCCTTCAAAAATATTGGAACGGCAAGGTAAATTCTATTGCATTTGCTGCAGGGTTTCAGATCAAAAGGCGACCAACTGACTTGACCAGACTGTTGCATTGTTCATTTGAAATGCTTTTCCAGACCTTTACTGCAGCTACTGTGTAAGCAGGAGAGATTCCGTGAGCTCTGCCAGTAAGAATGGGACAGATGTCTTTACTAGGAATAACCCTAACGCTCATAATAATGACTTCACCACCACTCTTTTAATCCCTCAATCCTAAACCACAATTCACAACTATTAAGATGAAAATCCCATTCTTGACTAGTCATACAAGAGAATTATGTGAAAATTCACGATCCTTTCTTTGAAAGTTCTCATTGTGAAATTTGGCATAAAGGGTTATAGACCCAGTACCTGCAGTATAGAGTTACGTGCAGAGGTATTACAATTATTACAAATGTCACGAAATGCCGCAAAATCTTCAACGGTTTTAATGGTTTATTTGAAAGTATATTTGAATCAAGCTACACACCCTAAACAGCCTACAATAAATATTATCAGCAAAATGATAGTCACAACTTATGTCACCTCTTCAGTATGTCTAAAGCATATCATTGGAAGACAACTAAATATCTTTCTGTCATGATATTTGTAAATATCTATTTTGGGGTAGATTATTTGCTGCCATTTCTGATTGGGACCAAAATTGTGTAGCTCATTACACACTTACACAATATTTATTTTGACTATGTGCCATTTCACCACATATTTGAATTTACATGTCTACAGTGTCTTTAATCATAAAGACATCAACTGTGAGATGTCACCCTGCTGCTTGCATTCACAAACAAACGGGCACTTTTTCAAGAGAGGACACAGTCGGACAGTTATTGTAAATCTTGATCTTCCCGCTAATCCTCTGACTCATCCTCTTTTGCTTAACACAAGTTCTCAGGAAGTCACACTTTTGTCTTGACACACTTTCTGACAGTTTGCCCATGCCACAATCGCTTTTCTGTTCTTATCTTCTCATTCCCGTTGGCTTTGATACAGGAGCCGTTTCTTCCTTTTTCATCAGCTGGAAAGTCATGCAATGATGATACTGTCTAATGTGCACTCAAATATTAGTGTTTTGGATTATATTTCTCCTTGCTCCAACACTCCAGAAAACATGCTTGTTAGTGTAACTGGAGACTTTAAATTGTCCATACAGTGGATCGAAAAAGTCTACACACCCCTGAGAATGGTTGTTTTGCCTGTATGTGCCATGTGAGTGATTTGCTGGTGACCAGTCTACTGTTTGTGACCAAAGTCAGCTGGGATTGGCTCCAGCTCACCCACAATCCTAATGAGTTCAAGCAGTATAGAAAATGAATGGATAAAAAACAGATTTCCTTCTATGACTCAATTTCTTTTGCTTTGATTGTATCCCAATCATTGCATTCGTCTTGATAGCGAAGCACTCCAGCTTTATTCAATTATCCATTGAAAAAGTACGTCTTAACATCAGGCTGCTCACTTTGGTTTTGCTGACTTTGACCAAAAAAGTTGCCATCTTAACACATTTGTGCGTTGCTTCAGGCCTGTTTTAAGTTTTGTTGGACAATCCGAAATTGTTCCTCAGTCATCTGGATAACAATTAGGTAATTCACAAAGCTTCAATCGAGACAAATGGACTTTTTGTTTAAAAATGAAGTTGTTGATATGCGAGATTCCACACTGTGCTATTTTCAAACAACATTTACCAGATTTATATAAACTCTCTATGCAGTGCTAGATTGGACACCATCTCACAAAGGACTATTATTATAGAAAATGGATGGATGGCTAAGTTCATTTAAACAGTATACTGTGTTTTGCGCTAACCGTGCCCTCGGGTGAATTTTCACGCCATCTGGATCAATGCGGTTCAGCAAATGACGCACCAATTGGATTACAAGGTCTGCATCACCCGCAGCAAGGAGATTAGAGTAAATTAATGGTCAGGAAAATAATGGGATGTTGCAGCAAATTTAATTTAGGACAGAGATTACAGTGGAGTATGTTACATTTACGTATACATTTTTAATGTACACCCTACTCATTAACTAAGACTGATGAGGCCTCCTCTTGATGGCTCACTTATGACTTATCACTTGACAAATTGTTTATACTGTGAATTTAAAACAAAGATGAATGGAAAGCTTGTAAAATTAATGAATTAGTACACTTTTTTCCAGATATTTTAAGTCACACATATAATTATTCGCACAAACGAACTTCTGTAATCGATGAAAAATTGTTTGTCCTTTACAAAAGTATGAACAGAAACACTCGTGTTTTCTTATTCTTGCCATGCAAAGGTACCTCATTTCAAAAATTGGAGCTAATTGGATTCTTCTACTTGTTTGTTTTGCTCATTGATTGCATGGGTTGTCCTCATTTAAAATCCTCTAATCCTTCCTTTTGTTACTTTTTACCCTAAGCTGCGCTGGGGCTTTTTGACTTGTGGCTTCTGACAGTGTGTTGCGGTTGCAAAGTGTTCCGCCAAAGAGTATAAGATCTTATCTCATCCTCGTCTAATGGGGCTGAAACATCCTCTGAAGTTCAATGATTCAAAGCAGCTGACAATTGGTGAAGCATCTTTATTAAGTGCTCCTAAGTGCACCACCAACCTCTCGTGCGCTCCCAACCTCCTATCGTCCTCCTACTCTCCTCCTCGCCTCCTGTCTGGGGATCCTGTTTGATCTGCGATATGACAGCAGCTGCACTGTGTAGCTCCACACAAGCCCGTAAAATTGACTGACAAGCGCTAGTTGCCCTGACGCGCGCGCACACATCAGCATGCAAACATTGGTTAAAAAAGAGCTAAGGAATGCACCAAGTAGTCGGGTGGCCCTGTAGCCAGTTGAGTAAGTGAAGACAGTATAAATAACCCTTTAAGTGCAAGGACAATTTTCAGACACAGGCTGGCACCACTTTAAAAAAACAGTCTTGTCTGTGAGATTTGTTACCGGGGTTATTTTACCCTTGCCTGCTAATGTCGCCGACAGTCTACAACTGTGACCCAGGTGATCGAGATGGGAGTCCATCATCAAAGTGTCCTTGAGCGAGATGCTGAAATTGTGGAATGTTGATGCGCTTGCGTGCCCTCGGGTTCAGAATCAGATGTACCCATTTGCAAGTTTATTGTTTTATAGCCCTGATAAATGAATAGAATAAAACTTCGGGTACGGCTTTCCATGGCACTATCAATCTTATAATGAGAACCAAAACCCGAGAGCGCTGTATAAATTATGCATTTGCAAAGATTATAATGCTGCGTTTTGATGGGCAATATCAGAGAGGTATTGTAATAATACTTGGTGGTAATGTAGTACTAGTGGAGTAGAGGTGGCCTTTTTGTGGGTTCAAATCCGGTCTCTGGCCTTTTGTGTGCCGAGTTTGCATGTTCTACTCACAACATTTAAAAAAAAACAACCATACTGTACATGGTAGGTGCATTATGGAGTTTGTCACTTTTTTACTCGCAACTCCTCCAGACTGAAGGGAAGATACAAGCTAATAGGCACAGTCGCAGTTAAAAAGTCAGGGCCATCTTTAACGTTTTTAAACTATGCAATGCAATGTTATTAAAGACTCTTAAATTGCCCTTAGATTATAAATGTGTTTTATTTGTGTTTTATATGTGTGTGTTTTATATGTGTTTGTTTATATGTGCCCTGTGTTTTGCTGGCGACCAGTCCAGGGTGTCCTGTCTCTCACAAAAAGTCAGCTGTGATAGGCTCCATCTCACCTGGGGTCCTAATGAGGATCAGCGGGATAAAAAAAATGGATGGACAGTGTGTAGAACTGCACTGCAGCAAACTGAAAGATTTTTCAAAATAGTCTCTTGCTGATGAATAAAGTAGCTGAACTGTTGATATTATTATTCCAGAGCATACTTTTTGCTAATTGCTACAATATTGGATTGTATTTGATTATTCAGGTGTGCCAGAAGTGGGTGCATCAGAATGCTTTTGATGTCAGCTGATTTTACTTTTTTCTTCTTCTAAGAAATACTATAAATCAAAGCTCAAAACAAAGTCGCACACCCAGATTAGCGAGTGGATTCCATCTGTTCCTGAATGCAGCCCTCTGATTGGTCGACTGGATGTGTTGGTGATTATCATTGGATGACGTGTAGGTCGAGTGACCCAGCTCTGCCAACCTCACAACCTCTGTAGGTCAGGACTGCGTGGGATTGTGTATGTGTGCATAAGCCACCGCATGTAAGTAAGTAAAGTATGAACATGATGTTCTTCTGTCCAGGCTGTATTTAGATTAGAGGACAACACTGAACGGTAATCCTTTCTTGATGAACATATGTTTTAATCCCACAAGCATGTTGAATACGCCACGTGTCAAAACAAACACATCGATAAAATGATTCCTGGAATATGAATTAAATAAGATTGAAGGGGATTAGTACTTGGAGGTACCATAGGGAAGGAGACGCATTAGATGGGAAGATTACCAATGAGACAGGAACGTGACATGAACCCCTGTGGCCTTATGTGCAGCGCACTTAGAGGTCAGCGAACGGCGTATTAGCGAGCAGGCTCATTTGAAAGCACATCAGATAAAATGGAAATTCACTATGTGGCTATCGGGAGACTTTTCAAACCACTGCTCCGCTGTGTGCATGTGTCACTGTCTCGTTAGTGAGAATGTGTCAAGTGAGTCATGTCACCACGAAACTTGTTAGGAAGCCTCTCGGTGCAGAACTGATTGATACACAACGTTCGACACTCAGATATGCATTTTGGGCGAGTTTTCCTAAAGTTCTGTGTCATGTTGTCTGTTTGGCGTTCAGTCTACATGTTTCAGTGTTGCTACAACATACTGGGTTCTATCGATAAAACTTCAGATGCTAAAACTCGGCCCTTTTCCATCATTTGCACCTGCAAACTCACATAGCACCACTAAGGTTAGTAGGTCAGAATTTTTGTACATCAAATAACAATTAAAACAACATATTAAGTGGTTCATCAAAATTTTCTATTTGTCCTGTTCAGGGTCACAGGTCAGATGGAGCCAATCCCAGCTGATCCCATATTGGTCGCCCATCAATAGAGCATTATTAAATGATAATAAATGGTCTTTCACTTCACATTCACCTCCTGAAGGCACAATATCAGGAGCAACGGTGGGTTCATTATCTTGCTCAAAGACACTTCGACATGGTCACAGGGATCAAACCCACAACCTCAGGGTTGGGAAACGTCAACTCCACCACTGAGCCATCTGAGTTAAAATGGCAACTCATACATTGAATATTAAAATGACTAATAAAATGAAATGATAAAAATATGCTGAATATGCAACTACATAAAAAGTTGACATCTCACATCAAGCACCTTAACTCATTCAAATCCAAAAATGTGTAAATAATTTTTTTTAATGCTTTCTCCTTTGCTCCTCAAAACTGATTTATAGGTTTTGTTTTGTTTGTTTTTTAATTTAAGAGCATACAGAAGGCTTTGATGCAGCTTCTGACATGAAGAGGTGGCTTAAAGCAAAGGTAGCTATAACAACAACAACAACAAAAACGGCCAGCAGGTGGCAGCAGAATATAAGATATCAACCAGGGCTATGTTGCAACAAGCTCTTTTTGACAGTTTTTTTCAACAGGAATGTGAATAATGATGAAACTTAACTATATTCTAATGCTAATTGCTGCAAAACAGAAACAGATTCAAGTATACTTTTTTTTCCTGTTGAAAGAAGATACTAATGTTTCTTTTGGTAGGCTCCATGTTTTTATAGCAATAAAAGACAATATTCTGTGGACCTTGCAGTGAAAATCCAGTAAAACAGCCGGGAGCGAACGGGGTTGCTTCAGTGAAAATGTCTTGGAGTGAATGAATTAATGATTCATCCAATGATTACCTGACAAGTATGGCTACATGATAAAGAGAGTTGCCATGACGAGATTTGCCCAGTGACTTCCTTCAAATTTTGACATTTATTTGATAAGAAGGGAGGTGATGTAACACAAACCCGCTAATTCTTCTTTGCCCAAACTGCCTAACATGCAAACGCCCATATCATGACTGGTAGCTGTGCTGGTCCAGATTGGTGCCAAAGCAAGCGGATATTAGTGGATAATGTGACAGAGACGCTAGCGGGTGGGGGTTTGGTGGCGCGCGTAGGGGCGAGAGGGTTAACGCTCCTTGATTGGAATGCACAGCTGCCCCAGTGCACATACAACTCCATATACACACACGTGTTGTCACACAGCTGAGTATGTGAGGACTGCGCAGACGTTTTCGGGAACCTTGATCAGGCTTCAAACGGTCGCATGAGTCAGCAGCGCTAGGAAGCTTTTACATGCTTGTATCCTGATTGTTTTCGTTTATTATTTCAATGTCTCTTTCACCATCACCTTTTGCTGCATAATTCTGTTTAGCACACACTCAAATCGAAATATATATTCTGCTGTATATGGATAAAGGTTTGTCGTGGCGTGTCAGGTTCATGATGTCAGCGTTTGCTAGCCTCTCAAAAATAATGTGATGTTCAGCTAATTTGGGGGAGCAAATATTTGTATTCTGCATGTGTCACACAGACTGTTGCTTTTGCGTGATGAAATGCTTTCATTGACATTACTTGTTTTCCACTCTAGGGGCTCTACTTATTGTAGTAAAAGCAAGCAGCTGGCCACAGTGGACGTTCACACTGACAGTCAAAGCTGAAGTGGAGACGGCCGAGTGGGGGTAGGACCACTTTGGTAAAATCTTGCCCACTGGGTGTCAACTGAATTAATGACGGGCTCACCTGCTTCTTGCAGTAGTAGAATATGCTAAATGTTATGTTCTTTTATATATCACTTTATCTACCGTATAGTGCCCAAAATGCATTTCAAAGCCTCACATTCACATACCAGTGGTTGGCTACCTCCATGTCCACTGGGAGCAAATTAGGGTTCAGTGTCTTGCTCAAGTAAACTTCAACATGCTCACAAGGGCTGAGGATTGAACCCACACCCTTTCAGTTTGGAGACGGCCACTCTACCACTTAGCCATGCCACAGCATGAAGAGCTGGCCCCTAAAACGGGTTGAATTTGGAATAAAGGAAATGTGGTATGAGACGCCCACCAATAATAAGTTCAACTTAAAAAGCCCAATTTGAAAGTGTAATTAACACTTTAATTTATGCAAGGGCATCAGCCTTTTTAGAACTTGCGTATTGAATTTGAATGTGCTGAAGCCTACCGAAACTCAGTTCAACCTGAGGAGACCCATTTGAAAGTGTAATTAATTTTTTAATGTAAGCAGGAGGATCAGACTTTTGGGGCTCAGACACCGGCCGTCTTTGATCGCCTTGGAGTGCAGTCGTGTGGATTCAGGTGCTTCTGTGAAAGAGACTTCCTCCCACCGCCTGGTGTGGATGGGCTCAAGGTCTCGCTGCCTTCAGCACTTCAATGACATATACACTGTTATGTCCACTTAAACATTACTGGGATTGGGATAATTGTACTGCTGCTATTGTGTTATGCTGCAGGGGGAGGGGGTGCAAACTGCATCAGCTCTTACTACATGTCAGATATCTCTTTTGGCTAGAACAGAAACTATGCACATGAATTACCTTAATTTTTTTTCCCCCTTATTTCAGTTCATAACATATAATATATATTATTTCTATCACTTTTATTTCAAATTGATGTTAAACTCAGACCGGTGCAATTGAGGGGGTTTTGCAGTACATATTTATAATCAATGTCTGCCGCCCACCCGTCCGTCCGTCCGTCCGTCCTTCCATCCATCCATCCATCCATCCATCCATCCATCCATCCTCGCTTCAACTTCCCTGTGTCACTGTGAGCTGGTTTGAAGTCTGCCATTGGGCTGTGTTGGGAGATGGGAGGTAGTGGTGTCATGTGAGAAGGTGCCCTGCATCCTGCAGGCCTTTGTATTGAAAATGAGTTCTATGTTTTTTATAAAGGGGGCAGCAGTCTGCCCCCTCCTTTGTGCCTATTTTTTTTTCTGTACATGAAAGCAGCCTGGATGCAGTCGCAATGCAAAGCCACAGCAGAGTCAAAATCATATGTTGCTACATTTTTGCAATTATGACTTGGTGATAATGGAGGTAATAATGGAACTCTGAAAATAACATGCCCTAATAAAATGGGGGAAAAAATAGCTTTAGTGAAGCAAAATTTAACTCTAATTGCACATGATTCATTGGTTTTGTAATGGGGCTATTACACTCTTGCAGGTTGGCTCCCATAATTTCTGAATGGTAACTTACTCTCCCCTAAACCCTAACCTGAACCCGTATAACTCCCAACACTAACACATCCTGATTTTATGAAACGCTTACCCGCCCTAATTATAACTCCTGAAGATGTGCATACACTTCAAAACATATATATGTGTTTTAAATTTCAACTCACACTGCAGGGGGTAATTGTCTGCGAAAAGACGGAGCTAACTAGTGAGGTCTCCACACTCTAGGCCTGGACTGATTGCGAGACATAGCCCCTCACACTGCACATGGTAACATTGTGTCAAACAGTTGCAGACTGCTAAAAATTCATTAGAAAAAGAAATGTGCACATCTTGTGCTAACAGTTCGAACAAAACATCTCACAAGTGCAGTGAGGGGAAAAAGACTCACAGATTGGGAAATCCAATTGTACTGTAAGTTGGGTGCAACCAACCATTCCCATTTCCCCCATGTAAAGTATACACGTCATGACCGATCAGACTTTGTTGTCTCCAATTAGGCATACGTGTTGGTGGACTCAAGGCCCGCTTCAAAGTAACTTCACCAATTCACCAAGTGTACTGCCCATTTTCCACCTCACGCTACTCTAGCCCTAACGCGTACCCATGCAAATGCTTATGGTACCTGTAACCCTAACTCCAAATGCTCACATTAATCCTAACTATTAACCACAACCAAATATAAGCATCATATTGGTCATATTAGTCATTCCCTGAAATAATAATAAAAAAACAAACAAAACAAAACACGTATACGTATTGGTAGACTCAAAGCCCGCTTCAAAGTACCGGTAGTTTAATTCACCAAGTGTACTGCTCATTTTCTATGGAGGACCAAAAGTGCCAACATTAAAGAAATGAATACACCATTAAATAATTAAATTAAAGTGTCATTAATTAATTAAATGTGTCATTTATTAATTAAATGTGTCATGAATTAATTAAGTTCACTATGATTATTTATTTATTCATTTATTTATTTCTCTATTTAATTATTTCATGGTAACTGTGTTGCAGTGTTTCGTGAATTTATTTTATCTGTCAAACTCGCCCCTTCAAAGTTAGTGGGCGGGGCTAAAGCCTGATTCACTCAAATCTTGTCTCATCGACTGCTTCGTCCTGGAGTGGTTAGAAACATGGCGGCGACGGTGATGGATTTTTTGGTGATATAGAGTGATCGAGGCTTGTTGTTGTGCAAAACCAACATCAAAATAAAAGCGAATTTGTACTATTACGATAAAATACAATTTTGCCTTGTAGGTGTTTCCATTGAGGAGTAATTTGCTTCTGAGGCGTAGTTCTCGTAATGTCCCGCCTCAACTCTCGCGAGATCTCGCAGTTCAAGTAGGCGGTCGCATCATGCAACGTCACGAGAATAAATTGTTTGCATGTTTCAGACTTGATACATTTAAAGGGGCTGTCTGCCGGTTTCACTCAGGAAAATGCACTTTTTAAATACAGGATTTAAACAAATAAACTACTTCTCAATTTATAGATATGGGCTTTTCATAACGTGTGGGGGTGATTTTGTCCTAAACCCCCACAACCCCCCAGCCTGTATTTTAGCATTTTGTGTTTGTTTTGTAAACAGCGGGCCGTTTCTGTGGAAAGACAGTGTTTACACCCCTCCAGCCAATCGCAGAGCGGGGGTGGCGTGTCGCAAACGGGACAAACGTGTCAGCTGCGTGACGTCACTCCCGCGGCAATTTGAAAGCACGCATGATTCTTTTTTTTCACACTCACTCATTCACCCATGTAAGCTTCTGTGAGTGACTGGGTGAAAAAAAATAAAATAAATCAGTGCGTGCTTTCAAATTGCCGCGGGAGTGACGTCACGCAGCTGACACGTTCGCCCTTTAAAGGCACTTTAAAGGGGTGTTTACTGACTTAATTTAACATGAGTTTGAATGGGATTGGGTAAACAACCACATCCCAGTTATGACGATGTGCGCACTTGTGCAACCACATGCTTTTATTCATGTTTTTTTTGTTTTTTGTTTTTTTTTTCAATTGTGTTTGAAAGGTTACACGTCACAATAATGGTGGTAAAGTTTTGAAAAATTATTTCTTACTCTCATTTTCTATATCACAAAACCTGGCTTTTAAATTGGGGTGTGTAAACTTTTTAAAAGTGTATCAATTGTACATCCATATGTATTTTACATGTAACATGTAAAGTAAAGCTAGTGCCTGGCTGAGTCCACTCTACATAATGACAGATTTCCTTCAAATGCTGGACGCAATGCCGTTCCATACTGTGTGTGAATGTGTGGGATTATGTAACTGCTTCCTGTTCCTGTTGTGTTTATGATTGCAAAGATATTTTCCCCTCTCCCTAATTAGGGTGATTTCATTGCTATGTTGCTAGAAAGAGGGACGGAAAAGACTGAATTCAAGAGCCCTTAAAGAGTCTTACTTTTATTGCACTGCTTCACGTTGGCATCTATCTTAGCATACTTTTCTTAAAGCTCAATAATACATTCAACAAATGCATATTTCAGTGGCACTGTACATACACACGTCACATTCGTGCACATGTACTGTATATACTGAAAATGCCTGTGCTGCTGTTGGTGGGAAACCCTCTGAACTAATGCATGCCGAGTCGCCCCCTCCTCAAATACGTCAGAAAGCCTAATGGGAAGTCTAGCTAAGCCGAGAGAGGAATGTGGGAGGATGGGAGGGAGTATTGAATAAAATAAAGCAATCCATCAAAATTATATGCATTTCAGCTGAAGGTGATGTCATAAGGACGCTTAAGCGTTATTCCTGAAGGATCACAAAGCAAGCTGGTTTGGATATGATTTTTCTGCCATTTTCCTTTCATTTTTTTTTTTTTTTGTGCGTGTTCAGGCCCATTTTTTGCTTTATCATCCCCGACACCATTATTAGATCATTCATCACTTGATTGCATTGTACTGCAGGCAGGCATCATTAAAATATAAGTGACACATTGTGCGTAAATGACATTGTGCGCTACATGGCCCGGTTTTTATTCTTTAAACTGTGAACCTTTTCTTCTTTCTCCACTGCCTTCAGTCATCCCATTTCGTGGGCACCCGTGATGGTCACAGATGAGACACGGAGATGGGAGAAGCAAGGCGGGATGATAAAAGCGTGGGAGTCCAAGTGGAAGGGAGGATACTGGAGGAGGGGATGTTGGGGGATGGGGAAGCGCTTGGGACAGAGCGTGCAAGCGAGGAGGCTGACAGAGAAGTATTGATTATCTAATACGTACCAGGAATTAAAGACTGTCAAGTCAAGAGAGATATTTTCTCATAGAGGTGATTATTTCCCCTATTATGAAATTATTGAATGCTTTAGTTGGATAGCAGCAGACTGTTTTTTAAATGATCATTTTCAATATATTTCAGATGTTCTAGCATTATTTAAAAAAACTAAACAAAACAAAAAAAAAACATCCAAAATAAACTTGAGTAAAAACAACAACATTCAGCGTCAAGATTTTCCCTAGCCACACCCATTTTCTTGAAAGACAGAAAATGGGTCGATAGGACTGGGCAAATCAAATTTGTTTATTTGCTGTGACATATTCTTCGTGAGCATGGAACAAAGTACGTCCTCCTCATGACATTCAAAATCGAGTTTTTACCGACACAAGTCATTCAATCACTACTGTCTCTCTTCCACTCGCCATGTTGACTTTACTTTGTCTCCGTTCACCGTTTACTACTTGGCATGTTGCTTTTTTGACGTCACGTCTGCTCTTAGCTGATTGGTTCTTTCCACTGTCTGTCTGGTCAGGTTTTTTGTTTTTGCCCCGCCGCAGAAATGCACTACATTGTGACTGCTCAGACTCACTCGCTGGTAAAATGTTGAGTCTGGTTTCCAGGCTAAGATTTTCCGAAATTAACTGTCATGTGTCCTCAATGTCACCTTTACTTATCATTGTATTTATTCATTCATTTATTTATTTATGTATTTATGTTGTGACAGTGTTTTGGGTTGGGTCCTCGTGACGTTGCCGGTTGTTGTGGTCCTGTATTTGTCACCCTATTTTGTCACATATGCCTTTATTCTGTCATAGAGAATTGATCGTGGCCCTAGCTGGGTTTGCAGACTCACACATTTGTACAGTACGTTGAGGTTTCTTGGCCGACATTTCGTCATCAAGTTCTTTCTTCATGACTGTCTGCATCAAGCCCAGTTCTCTGCGGTCACTCTGTATTTTGTTTTTCTACAAGCATTCATTAGCTAATACAAGTAGTCGTACTACTATGCAGTGAAGGGTTTTATAGACACCCTTTAACAAGATGTTTTCAACTTTTTTTTTTTTTTTTTTTTTTAACCTCCATTGTAGGAAATTCACAACTTTTGTTTTGACCAATCGCGACAACGGATGAACATGTGGTTGTCATCATAGGTAGAAAAAGGGCAAACATCTTTACCAGCTAAATAAATGTGCACACCTCTTGCTGTTCTTTCAAAAAGGAAACAATGGGCAATTCTGCGAGAAAGTACAAGATGGACTCTTGGGGGTTTGTGAACTCACAAATACTGTGAGAATTCAACTTGCAGACAAGGTTAGGACTACTTTTTATTTTATTTTATTTTTTATTGTAATCTAAGTTAAAAATGTGCAAGCACAAGAAGGAAATACAACTGAACTTTCAAGGTTGAAAACAATCCGTTTCAGGATGGTGGTCATTTTGAAAAAGAAATGTTCCCATCACAAATAATATAAATAGACATAAAGGTTTCCAAGGTTAAACTCATAAAACCTTGAACTGTTAGCCAACATTCAGTGGTCAAACAAGTTTATAGAAATAAGTTAACCACTAAATACTTTTAAGTACAACTCCCAGATCTTGTTTCTAAATATTCTTTAGAAAAGTCAACTGCTGTAAAATGTAAAAAAAACCAAAACAATTATATATTGTGCCTTAACTTGAAAAGCATGTGACAATGTGTAAGGGAACTCTGGAATTTTACTGCTTTGAATGTGAGGCTGCTGCTGACATAAAGGCGCCTTGTGCCATTTCAAAAAATCATTCTACACCTTTTTTGACATCATGCATGCCTCACCAATGCCCAGATGAGTATAAAGAGACCTGCATGCTTTATTACTCCGATAGCGCCTATTAGCTTGTAACTCCCCTTCAGTATGGAGTGTTCAGGGTGAGCACTCGATTTTCTTTTCTTTTCTTTTTGCTAATTTTAATGGAAAGCATTTGATTGAATTCTGAACATTTCTGCCTCGGGAGCTGCACTGTACATTGATGGAGAAACAAATTTACAAAAGCAGATTGTGTGCTGCCGATTACAGTAATAGAAAAAAAAACATAGGATTGTCTATTATGTGTGTTTAATCCTGAGAGATGGGAGGCCGACAGGTGGGAGAATTAGACAGGTGTTAGGAGGGTGTGCGCTTGAGGAGGTTTCATCTGTCAGTGCCCTGCTTGCGGTTGCGCACAGCTGAGAATGAGCGCTTGCAACCCCCACGCAGAACATTTTCCTCCATAAACTGCATTTGATTGCAATTCTTCTACAAGACGCAACATCCACTTCAAGACAGGGTGACTCACTGGGGCCACAAGATGGCCCTGAAATGTACTCGATTTTAATCACTCATGATGCATGGACTAAATCCAATACTAAAAGAAGATTGAGGAAACCCACAAAAAAAAAAAAAGTGTATAGATGGTCTCATCTACTTGTGCGGTATCTCCACAGCCACAAGTAATTAGCTCGGTTTAATTGGCTTTAAGAGAACAGGTTCATTTTATGTGACCCAGGATTAGTGAGCATATGTTCCAGAATCTCATTGTCTCTATTGGATATTTTCACTGGTGAGGTCTTGAGGTTTCTTGTAATCCTCCACTTTCACGTCAGTGTTGGTAAGACACACACACCAGAAATGCAAATAAAAGCTATTGTTGTCTGTTTTTCACAGCTGATTTATATTGCTTGCTATCATCTTGTTGATCACAAATAGAACACTATTGTTGAGGTGGATGTTAAGGTCAATGTCACTCGAGATTATCTCCTATATGTATTTGGACACCTGGCCATGACACATACAGGAAGTCAGAAGAAATATCATTTATTAAGTCTTACTCACTTTGTTAATTAACAATATCAAAACTATACCATTGAATACAATTATACTGTATGTCTAGTATGCTTTTATAGGATGTTTCGCACACGGTTTTAGCAGGAACCTCAGTCACATGGATACCTGACCGCCAGTGAACTTCAAGTGCTGTTCCAGTCTACTTTAGCTATGTTGAATTTGAGCTGCAGTTAGCAGTCGTTTGAAATGATTTATCAATATATGTTCATATTTCGATGGTTGTTCGTCTCTGTGTGCCCTGCGATTGGCTGGCAACCAGTCCAGGATGTACCCCGCCTACTGCCCGAAGCCAGCTGGGATAGGCTCCAGCACTCCCGCGAATAAGTGGTCAAGAAAATGGATGGATGGATGTTCATATTTATTGCCATTGTATTATTTCTCAGCTCATGAGATGAGAATCGTGATTCAAAACAAAATTTCCTTTCTTACTGTTGCATTACACTGTATTTTGGAAAATTGTCAAGTTGTTCCTCCAACTCTGTCTGTCTCTGTCTCTGTCTCTCTCTCTCTCTTTCTCTCTCTCTCTCTCTCTCTCACTTATGCTATATGATTGCTGGTTATATTTTCATGTAGAGGGCAGCTGTAGTTGTGACTATGTGGTGTCTGGCAGCTTCTTTATATAGTGTTGATTAAGGAGGGGCTGCCAGACAAGCTTCTGACAGCAGGGATGTTAAATGGGCACAAATGCTGAGCGTCAAAATACCTCAACTGTTTTGGTAATAGTATCCAAATTCCTACAATTAAACACAATTACAGAAATGTTATATATTTCATAGACCTATATTTCAATCTGTATAATAATTGAGTCTTGGTAAACAATATGTTAAGCAAAAAAAAAAAAAAAAATGTGGTGTCCAAATTGAGAAATTGTCCATATATATATATATATATATATATATATATATATATATATATATATATATATATATATATATATATATATATATATATATATATATATACACACACACACACATATATGTTGTCTGTTGCATCCTTGGAACACACTCAAAAATAGACACAGATCTCAAGTTGGACACCACATCTGAACTATAATGAATATAAATGGCAATATGTGCAGTGCCAAAATAAATTGTTACGTTCGTTTGAGTGAATAATAAAAGGTACATTTGCACAATCTAATGAGAGCTGTAACAAGCTCTTATGTATGCTGCAATGGGCTCTTTGCACAGCTCGACTACTTCCTGAACTGAATACCACACCTTTGTTTCCTGTCTTTCATGAGTGGACAAACTGATTAATCCAGGTGTGTCTGGCCAATGTCGTTGTAGTTACTGACATCAGGCACACCTGTATTAATCAGATTGTCCACTCATGAAAGACAGGAAATGAAGGAATGGTGTTGAGTTCAGGAAGCAGTGGATTTGTGCAAACGGCAAGTTTTAGCATCCCAACAAGTGCTCCAATATCAAGCAACTACTGGTAAATCAAGATAAGAAATTGATGGCATGGATGTCACGTCAGGTGTGGAAACTGTGCCAAAAAATTCATCTTGTCACAAGAACATTTTCAAATATAGGGATGAAGAAGTGCACACACTGCTACAAAACACAGTCATAATGTAAACGCTTAATTGAAAGTGTCAATAATACTGAACATTTGATTAAAAGTAATAACTTTATTTTTGGCTTGTGAGTTGACAACGCCAGCAACTCCAATTTGTCTGTACTCAGGAACAGTACACACTGCTGCCTAATACATTTTTGATTCCACTGCAATTATCTGCCGACTCCATAGAGATGAACGAAACCCAGCGTGGCTTCGTGCGCCCACGCTGCTGCTGCTCCTCCATGCTGGTTCGTTTGTTTCTTTTCTTTTCTTTTCTTTTCTTTCTATTGTGCATGAGAGCGTGTCTCTCTGCACTCCATCTCCAAAGCCGGACATCACGTCACGTCACGTCAGGGTTCCCGATTCAGGCGAGGTTTTGATTCCCCCTCCCTTCGCAGAGATCCTCCACAGAGCACGAGAGCCGAGCAACCCACGCAGTCTGCGTGCGTCTCCGCTCCACGCTGCGCCAACACACCCGAGGAGAAGATGGACGCGCGGATTGAAGGATGTGCATAGATATTTCCATTGAACAACTGCAAGAAATTCTCGCCTTGTGTTCTTCTTTTTTTTTTTTTTTAACTACTGTGGAATGAGCTTCCATCTCCGAGCGCGAGAAGAAGTAGGATATTAGTGGACCAAGAGGGATCACAACCACGATCCAGGTTGCTGGGCGAGAGGTTGGGCGCGCTGGAAACAAGCAAAGTAGCGGATCATGCTTATGGGAACTTCCTATTCCGTCTCATTAAGGTAGCATTTTCGAACACACTTTTATTTGACATTTGTCTGTGTGCAATCCAAAAGTGCTTTTATGCTGGTTGAGTCAATGTGTGCACTTTTAATGGCAAACGATGATGGACGCTCCTTCATCCCCACGAGGGCTCATTATTTTATACCGATTGACATTTACTGTATATTTTATGACTTCTGAACAGATAAGCAGAGAATATGTGAAGATTATGAGATTATCTGGAACGATTAGCTACGATTTGTCAGATGCGCTTTCTCTAAACAAAAACCTTAAGACAGCTATAGTGAGATGAAATGTAGCCTTGAAGTATTTTATTTTTATTTTGCTATTTTATTGTTATTAAAACTGTATTTTACTTAATACAGAATTGGAGTCACGTTCCTTTATTCTCTCTCTCTCTCTCTCTCATTCGCTCCCCCTTTTTTTGCGCATTTCTTGGCCACCATTGCGTGGAGTGGGCTCCAAAAGCTCCACTAGACTAGAGACAGAGCAGTCCATCTGTTCATCACATAGCAACAGGAAGAGAGAGAGAGAAGAGAGAGAAATCACACGAGTCCCACAGCGTCGAACTGGCATTCTGTCGCTCCAGCTACCTTCAGTTACAAAGCTTCCTAAATGAAGCCACCCATTTGTGGTTAATTGTAGTGTATGCAAATGATTTTTTCTCTCCATTAATTTGAATATTTCTCCCGGGGAAAAAGAAGCTTTAATAAAGGGCTTCAAGGTTCAAAGACAGCATGAATGTTGCTTCGACTGGCTTTTGTTTTTTGGATGACCTTTGCATGCCGTTCTGATCTCCCGTCTCTGCGATCCCCAACCCCCACTATTCCACATATCGCTAACCTCCCTCTCCTCTGACCTCCCCTCAGAGTGGCTCGGCCTGATGCTCTATCATGACTGATGGCGACGGGAGAGTGCACTTTCAGTATGCAGATAGCCCGGAGGGGCAGGAGAAGGAGGAGGTCTTGGAGGAGGTGAGGCTCGCTATACTGAAATCCTACCAGAACGATGTAGAACCTGGAGGCCTCTGCGATGAGGAGCACATGGAGCGAATCGGTAGCTGTAGTGGTAGGAGAAGGAATGATGAGAGAGGAGAAGCTGAAGTTGAGCAGGAAGTGCAGGAAGCAGAGCTGGAAGTGGATGTTGGACCAACACTGGAAGTTCGCATCGTGGCTCCCATACGGGATCCAGACTGTGTCTCCGAGGAGGAGGAGCAACAGCCGTACCCGGCCCTGGCCCCTATGGCCTTCTTCTGCTTAAAGCAAACCACACGGCCTCGCAACTGGTGTCTTCGTGTTGTGTGTAACCCATATCCTTTCATGACATGGAAACTTAAGTGTGCCTGACATCTGGTAAGACCAACTTTGTCGTCACTTCTGCGTTTATGAGTCATGAATTACAAGTGTGCCTATAGTCATGCTGTTGGCTTTGCAGACTTGTAGTAATCTATCTTTGTCTTGAGCTGATCGCCGAGAAATTTGACAGAGCATTTTTTTTTGTGATTCAGCTAAGTGGTCGCATGCCTCCCCAGGTCATATCATTCAGAGTAAGAGAATCATACTTGGTGGGGCAATGTTGGGGATGTGAGACATCAGTGTACCTCACAGGAGCACAGTTTAGCAGGCATGAAAGGTTGCACTTTTTTACATTTGTGTTGCAATTGAGAATGTTAAGAAAATTCAAGTGAGAGATAAGGCTCACCTTTGCATTATACATTTGTCGCTGCAGTAGATATTAAACACACACCTTGCACGAATGCATTTCAAAACATTTTCCACCATTAATGTGACCTTTAACCTGTACAATTAAATTAAAACTTTTTTTTTGTTTTTTTTTTAGGGAGAAGTAAGGTAATGCGTGTGCAGACCCTCTTTTAACTTGGGATGTGACTGTGTTCAAAGTGAACCGGTCAAATTCAAACACAAGTTTGATCTATCTATCTATCTATCTATTTATTTATGTTGTGTAAGGTTTTGTAATGATTTATCTTAGTCTCTTTTGTTTATATCACAAAAACCTGGCATGGGGCGTGTAGACTTTATTTCTTAAATCCACTGTAAATATTTTGGTTTTTGCCTGCATATATTAATGTTGATTAAAGGTGAAGTCAATCTTCAATTTTTTTTGACAATATGTTCTATGTGACCTCACTAGTCTAAACATGACACTTTGATTAATATGACATTTGTGGAAGATGAGTCATGCAGCAAAATCCAGCTGTTGTTATCCATCTCAAGGGCGGCCATTTTGCTGTCGACTGAAGATGACATCACTTGCTCAGGGCTCAGGCAATGACCAATCACAGCTCATCTGTTTTCTGAAGCTGATCTGTGATGGGTTGTTACCAGACCTGAGCAACTGTGATGTCGTATTTAGACTAGTGGGGATGCATAGAACATATTATTGTTGGGGTTGGGGTTGACTTCCCGGTGAAATTACTTTTCCATTACTGTGACAGTTAACAATTTACAATGTTGGTATACTGTGCTTAGATTGCATGCACATTTTATATCGATGGCTTCTTAAAATCAAATCAAATCAAACTTTATTTATATAGCACCTTTCATACATTCAAATGTAACTCAAAGTGCTGAACAATTAAAACATCCATAATATAATAAAAAGAAAAAGCCATCCCTCCCCCCATATCCCCATATTCGTACCCACAGACACACATGCAAACCACAACATGGCGGGGCACAGAAGAACCCTGTGAGGAAAGGCAACCAGGAGGAGTTCATCCACACTAAAATAATCGTCTAAGTCTTTTTTTTTTTTTTTTTTAGATTTTCCATGAGACACACACAAAAATTTGCACCATGAGGAAATGATTTAGACAAAAAAAAAAAAAGCAAAACAAGTGATTGTTTGCCCTTGCAATTATTTTTTTCTCATTCAATTTCCCCCCATTGTTTTAAAATCAAACAGCGCACATGAGCAGGTTTTGTGTTTGATGGAGTATAATAGTATGCTAAAGGGTCAGACTGCCCTAGCCAAAAATTCACAAGTGTAGTTTTATGAGGATACAACTGCTTCTGGGTTGTGTTCAGTGAAGTTTATTTTTCTTATTTCTGGCATAACTGTGTTGAGTTTACACATTTTCCTTGTGCTTGCTTGGGTTGACCCTGGTTACTCCGACTTCATACCACATTACAAAAAACAAGAATATTAGGTCGATTGAATACTCTGAATTGTCTTTAGGACTGAATGTGATTGTCAGTATGAATGGTGGACCCCTCTCATTTCAAATCAGCTGGGATAGGCTGCACCTCGGGGCGGGCGATATGACGATATTAGATTGTTAAGGACTGTGCTGACAGGTCGGCAAGATCGTCTGTGGCACATTCTACACAGTTCAGTCTGCTCAAGCTTGGTTTATGCTTGATGCATCCGTGTTTTGTTTTTTTTCCTCCCTCTACTTACTCACTCACACAAACACGAGCCCGAGGGCGCGCGGATGAGTCGGACGCTCGTGGGAGCTCCGGCCACGGCGGCCCGGAGGCGGCTGGGCCGGCCGGCTCGGTTTGCACTCCAGCGCGGCCCGGCCACCTCGGAACCTTACCCGACAGCCAACGGGTACGCAACTCTCCCCGCGCCGCGACACGTCCACATTGCCCACAATCGCACCTACAAGAATTTGTAAACTACGCGGAGTCACGGATGCGCAAACGCTGTCGTAAACAGTGTTTTCTACTTTCCAATTCTGTGTTTTAGTTACTTTGCTAACTCATCCCAAACTGTTTTTGTTGATAGTTTATTGAGGAAAAAACATGTTCAACTTCTATTGTGGTGTTAACTAGTGCTGTTCATATACCGTTTACTGCCTCCTGTAGTCTGGGAGAATATCAACCACTGCTGCTATAATTGCACTGTTTCAATTGAAACCTGTTCAGAAAGCTTAGTTGGCTTAAGATGTCTGTTATTTTTTCTTTTAAGGTTTTATATACATTGTAAATATGTTTTAAAATGTACAAAAATGTTCAGAAATGTGAAGATTAGTCTAATAATATGTAAAAAAAAAAAAAAAAAATCGTGATAAAATCGAGATTGTGAAATTATTTTTAAAGGATCATGATATGACATTTTTACCATATCGCCCACCCCTAGCTGCACCGTACCCACGTTTAAGCAAATCTTCTTCCAACAAAAATACAGAAGCATTAGAAGAAGAAAAAAACACATAAAAGAAAAGAAAATTCCACCCACGGAACACATTCTATTGTGGCATAATTGTATTTGCTTCGGTCTCAATATTTTAACAAAAAGATAAATAAAAAATATCTTAAAACTTATTATTTTTTTTAAAGTAAGCCACTGAATCATTTTCCCCACTAATTAGAGTGCATTTTTGTCATGCAAAATGCCGCCATATTCTCATGAGAACAGGCTGGGCTAAAGTAAAAATGTAAGCAAAAACTAAAGTTAGAGACTTTAGTCACTAGGGAACCCAAACACTGCTTGACTTTCACATTATTGCATCATGCCTTATTCAGAGGAAACATCCCATTGTGCATTTTACTTGTTACATATGTACTTGTTTTTTTGTGCATAGTGTTGTAGTTGCATTTGTTGTGCATTTTGTATAATTATTACTATATATTTTGGCTATAAGCTCTATTTTCACTTGAAGTTAACAGGTTACTGGTACATGTTTTACAGCACAAATCTGTTTTAACTGCAGGCAAAATGCACTCAAACCTCATATATGTTTTATGTTGCCTGTGTGCACATTTCTGTCAGGCAGCCATTTTGCGCTTAAGAATCATTCATTTTTATATTATGATGCAATGCAAAATCAATGTGTAGCTTTAGTTCATGTCCGATTTGGTATCTTTTAATAGCCTTCAAGTAAATATGCCGCCTCCACAATTCTCATCTGTGGGATGTTTTACCACACTGGAGCAGTGACAGAAAAGAACATGATGTGCATCCAAATCCAAACATCAGGAAAATAACTTGAAGACAAACCGCTGCACCATCTTGATGTGGTTCAGTAGGTGGTGTAAAGACAACAATGGGAGGTGATTTACAATTTTTTTGAACCTCATATGACAAGATCTGACGTGAAAGGCCTTTATTCCTTATTGTAGCGTTTAGTAGCGGTAGATGCCGGTAGCTGCTTGGTGCAGAAGTCTCAGAGATCTCTTCTGTAAAAATACTGCATGACGTTCTGCTGAGTTGTGTAATTGTTTTGGTCTCTTTGTGACAGTTCTTTTACGACCTGTGTTCGAGCTGGCTTAGTTACCGATTAGAGGCTGGCTGGCCTTCTATGGGATGTGAAACTGCCCTAACATTTAAATGACATTTAAACAACATGAGGCAAACACAATAAAATGTGATGTATTTTGACATAAGAGGAGGAACAGAAACAAAATCGTTATTTTGTGGGCAAGGTTTTTGTGTGAGGAGAAAGCTTCTACTTATAAATGATAAATGGTGGTTACATATTGTACATTTGGGTCATTCACTGGCTTTGTTCCAATACATTTCTAAATGAACCAACAAAGAAAAGAGACTATCTGAATTAAATGTATAAGAATTTATGAAATAAAATCTTCAGAGTCATGATGATGATAGCATCCACAGTGGGTCATTACAATGGCAACTCAATTTTAGAGGTCGAATACAATATTGTTGGATCAATATAATTAGTTTGTTCTGTATTTTTAACCTACATTTTCTGCTGTCCGTTGATCATATTTTCTAAACTGTCAAAATGATTCATCAGTGAAAAATATTTGTCTTTTACAAGTGAAATGAAACTTGGCCCTGTTTTTCAGACCATGTTGGATTGTTGACACCATTACTCGGCTTGGGGGTTGATCAAAAGGGAGATGTGTCATTCTACCAAAAACAGACTTGTCACCATTTGGAATGGAACTGCAGTTTGCAGCACATTTTATACAGAAATACAAATAATAATAATAATAATAATAATAAATACAATACATTGACATGGCAGAGACTAGAATATGTATACAATACACTGGCCAAATTACATTTAACTCATTCACTGTAATTGACGGAAAAAGACGTCAAATGATGCATATTTTCTGCTGGTCTGGCAATGAATGTGTTAATAAATCTGGGGTTTAGCAAGTTTTGGAAAGAAGTTTTTAAAATGAAAATGATCAAAATTTGTTCAAGGGTCAAAACTCGTGAACAATTTGTGAACCACCCTTAAATACTTATTTGATAATACAGTACATGACAGAATGTGTGGTAGCACTGGAGTTTTCCTGCTTCGAATTCACAAGGTATCTTCTTCGTTTCTCATGTTAGTCACCTCCTAAGATCCCTTTTTGAGTCTGGTCCTTGGAATATGTATCCCAAAAGAAAAATCACATTTTTCTATAGTGCTTATCCTTCACATAGAGCTGCAGCCTATCCTATCTGATGTACGACGAGATGTACACACTGTAATGTTTGGCATTCAATCACAGGGAAATCCAAACAAACCATTCACACACACATTTACAACTTTGGATTATTTAGTCTTCAATGAACCCAACATGGATATATATTTTGGAAAGTGGGACGAAGCTGGCGTGTCAGGGGAACATGCTAACTCCACACAGGGTTGGCTGATTCCAATCCAGGACCTCTCAGCTGTGAGGCAGACATGCTAAACACTGTTCTAACAAGCTGCCTCCACACAACTAGGACAGCTTGTGTAACATGAGAGTATTTGTAGTGCCCATTAAGGATGTATTTACATGTCCGAATGCAGAGATTACAAAAAGAGATGTACCCTTGTTTTCATACAACTCAACCGCCTTCCTGCTATTCCAAAACACATCAGGTGAACACTAAATAGCCAGTTGGGGGATTGCCAGCAGGGAGTTCCCTCTTGAGATTAATATTGTAGATTCATATGGATGTTCGGTGCCAAATGACTTATCCATTAAAACGAAAGGTGCGACGAGCTCACTTACTGAAAAGCCGTTGAAGGTGAAATTGATACATCATCAAGAGTGTATTTTAAAATTAAGTAGGGTAATTTGGTAGACCCAGGTGGACAATTTGAGCGCATACTTAGGGACACCTTATTGGCAGTTACCCGAATATCGTATTATATATTGTATTTAGGTCAGCTTTTTAACACAATACTGCTGTGTGCATGCAAACTATCGTACAGGGATCTGCGTCAAAGCCTAAAACGATCAGTCAAGGCAGGAAATGTTAAACTCTGAATAACTGTGCTTTAGTAGCTTCTGTGGTAGTTATTTGCATACCTGCAGACCACATATCAGATTTTCAGCTGATTTTTGATGTTTTAAGATATTGTTGTTGAGCAGCCGCAACGAATGGCTAATTGATGAGACGTCTCACACTTGACTTTGCACGACAACTATTTGTTTTAAACTTCATTGTATCATGCTAGAACTCACTCAACAGACATCTACATGTCAGAGTGTGTGTGAAGAGATGGTGGGCTACCATCCATGGTGGGCTACCATGGCATAAACTAAAATCCAGCAAATGATTGATTTGGTATTTGAAAGCCATCGATCATGCATGAAGGTAAAAACTGGTTCATAGTTGAGTACACAATTAACAGAACGGCATTAGAGGCACACAACATCCCCCATTCATCATGTTTATGATGCTGGGCATTATTGATGGAGTGCTGCTGTGCTCTCCGTCACAACATCCCAGGTGATGCGGGTCTCAGTTCAAGCTGCAATCACATCTCCAAGCAATTAACATTATTCATGTAATGGATTCTTGACTTGTGCTCAGTATGGTGGGTCTGTACAGAGAACAGCGAGAGATACAACTTTAATCCTGTTTTTTTTTCTTCTTTCACACTAAATAAAAGAAAAGAGGCCAACAGTCAACTTAAAATACCTTCAAGCTAAGGCGCACAGAAAAATGTGGACTGTAACCGGTGCTTGAGTTCTGATGAGGTTTGATTTCAAATTTGAGCCCTTTTTAAGTTTTGGTTACGAGTGCCCCAATAAGCTTGAGTGAAGAGGAAAATAAAATGGGACATATTAAAGGCACTGTGATGCCCCCACATTTGGACAAGGAGAGATGTAGCTATCAATGCAATTTCAGGGGGGCAAACCGTCAAACCCACAAAGCCAAAATGACACAGACTAAACAAATCCAGTTCATGAAATTCCTCACTACTCCACAGTACTGCATAAAGCCAGTTTGGATCTTCAAATTGTCTTTTATTGATTGATGATTTGCGAAGTTTTTACTTTGGATGGGTGAGTAGTACTCATTGAGTACCGATGCCAGGCATTGGTATCGAGCTGATACCAGGCCTTATTTCAAGGAGCTCTGACATTTTGGTGCTGATCCAAATAAAATCGTACCCGAAGAAGTTATAGATTTACGTAATATATATATATAACAGTGGGGGAGGCGTCTCCGGCGGCGCGATTGCATTGTAGGCAATGGACTTCACGCGGGGGTGAGCGATGGCGTGCCGGGCGGTGCGTTTGGGACGTTTCCGGCGAGCATTTTGCTACTTCGCCCATTACATCGGCGTTGGGTGAATTGAAGTTTTGGCGCCATCAGGTCAGCGAAAGCCAATCGGTATCGAGATAGTCCACAACACCAAATACGTCACACAGCAGTCAAAACACAGGAAGCGGTTGTGTGCAGAACATGTATGTAGCGTAGCAATGGAGGGATGTCTCGCCGAATGCCAGAGTGAATATGTCATTGAACATTAAATTGCATTAAATATGTGGTAAACAAATGATAATGAAAGATAAATTGTGTGAAAATTAGAAATGATCAATTGTAGATGAGTTGTAAATTATAAGACAAAAGTTGAAGCGTGATCATAGCGTGATCATAGCAGTTTGCAGGCATCCAAATCTGTACGACACGGCAATCTACATGTACGGAGACCGGGCCAAAAACGAGATTGCTTGGAGGAAGAAGCTTGGAGGTTGGCTAATCTGTTTTTTTGTTTGTTTTTTTTTTGTTTTTTTTTGTTTTTTTAACTCATTCACTGCCAGTCATTATAGAAAATTTTTACATTTCCAATACTCACGTGATATTACATTCAATAATTATATATAAACCGAATCTACCAAATAACAGAATAGACTCCCTACTTTTTGTCCCGTCCCGTTCTTTTATAATTGACAGCAGAAAAATGTAGGTTTGCCAAAATACAGCCATTTCTCCCATGGACTCTGAAACTGTGTTTATTTCCTATAAAATGGGGAAATGATGTCATCTACCGGTGGTTGGGCATCAGTAAAGTTGTTTCCAAGTTTGATATTTACAGTGGAGCATGCTCAGATTCGCCCCCATTAAGCACCGCTCTAAAAAATACAATTGACAAGTATACTTGTCAAAGGCAGTGAATGAGTTAATTGACCTTTCGCATAAGCTCCGCCCCCCTTACTGTTACTGTTGCTAGTCCGTCAAGCTTGGTGACTCCGACAGCACAAGCCGTGACGGGAAGACTTACACCGGCGTGTATTAGTGATTTCTTTTGGCGCAATACCAGTGCAATATCCTCCAGATCGAGGCAAAAAGGTTTACAATATGCAGTGGAGGGTTATAGTCATAATTTTAAATTAGCCAGCGAAGGGGAAACATACAGGACGCATGCTAAATCTGAGAAAACCCCATGACCTATACTTCAGATGCAACCAGCGCAGCATTATGGACCAGTCGTGCTCTTGTACTGCCGGGTAAGTTTTCTTACTAATATTAGTCTAGTATTGTTAAAATATGAGGATTACTGTTAGGTCAGCAAGTTAGCTAAGCCTCGGTGTTTTAGCTAGCTAAACATTAGTGGGGGGTTTTTGTCTTTGAAAGCATCAGATCAGTCATTGTTATTCTTTGTCCATCATAAAAAAAATATTTATGTCACCCTAGCCATGGATGTAGTTAAGGTTATATGGCTGGTTGGGATACTCAGGAGACGGGTGTCCGTTCACAAAATGCTGCATGAAAAATGAAAACAAGATAAGCTCGTGGCACTTATTAGGACGCTAAGTTTTCCAAAATTGACGAAGCTTTGTGTTAACGTTAGCTCGCAACATTTAGACAAATGCAAAAGCTAACTGAAGACATTAAACTAACATTAACCACGGACTGAACAAGCTTAACTTAGATGGCAATGACATTCTAGTAATATATATTATTAATTAATAGTAACTACAATAACTTTGATATCATTTTGTTATTGCCCCGAAAGCAAACTACACTACAGCTAGCTAGTTAGCATAGTCTTACCTTAGCACAGTCCGATTTACATACTCCGTAGGCACACCGCTTCATCATTTTGGAGATCCGGAGCTTGTTAATGGTTGTCACTCTTGTTCCGTAAAGTTTTATGGTGGTTAGCAGTCTCGTAAGCCATCAAATAAAATCAATCAGACTCTGGACGTCATCGAGAGCTGAGTAAAGCGTGACAGACTATGCTTACAAAGCAACGGTTGCTAAATGTGTGATTGGTCAATGCTCGTTTGGGGGGCGGAGTTTGCGAAAGGTCAATTGTCGAAGTGTGAAGCAAGCTAGCAATGCTACAATAAAGTTAGCACCACCTACCGAAGCGGAAATCCCTCCTCTTCGTCCGTTGAGGCGCAGACCGAAACAAAGTCCATTGAGAAACCCGCAAACAAACACGCGCGAGACCAATGTCGCGCCGCGATATTTTCGGCTTGGTCTGAACGTAGCATTAGGGTTAAGTGGGGAAGTGACCCACTGGCTCCAGCAGATGGCGGTGCGGTGGTGGAAGCAGTATCCACCAATTTTGTAATGTGCATTCAGAATTGGCGGAGTTGCGCACTTAGCACTTGCATTTGGCAGCAAATAATCTTTTTTTTAATTGGACACAATTTATTACAAATACACACACACACACACACACACATCCTTGTACATATATCTTTGTGAGGACATCCATTGACATAATGCAATTCCTAGAGCCTTACCCTAACCGCAACCATCAAAAATGATTGCCTAAACCTAAGCCTTACCCCAACCCCAACCATAACCCAATTCAAACCTAAACTCTAAAACCAAGTCTTGACCTTCAAAAAGAGGTCTTGCAAAGTGAGGACCGGCCAAAATGTCCTCACTTCACAAAAATGTCCTCATTCTGTTGGATAAAGACGTATTTTGGTCCTCACTATGTATTATGTACAAGAACACCCCCCCCCCCCCCCCCCCCCCACACACACACACACATATATATATATATATATATATATATATATATATATATATATATATATATATATATATATATATATATATATATATGAATGGACCCAATTCTGATCAAGTAAAGTAGTATCAAAATGCTCTTGCATTGTAGTATTTTATTCATTAAATGTAACTCTTAAAAAGTCTATCGATTTGTATTATCCATTTTTAATAATACATGTTACTGTAATACATATCTTGTATTAATTTGTTGACCTCTTCCCAGCAAATAAGCAAAGCCTGTGTAATAGAATCCCAAGATGACTGGGGCTGATTAGATCAGATTCTCGGGGCCAGACAAGGCTAATCGATTTTAATGAGTGGATTTGTCCTGTTTTCATGTCTCTGTTTGTCACCCTATATACAGTCAGTGAGCATGCCACGATGGCCTCATGTTTCCCCCATAAATGAATCCAAGCGAAGGCTGTAGAAGGCACACTTGTAAATTATGTGGCTCTTCTGCTGAATCATTTACATAGAAATATTTCGTTTTAATTTTGTTGAATGTTGTGCGGAAAGGACAAATTTCATTGACCTTGAAATCAAATCACCAGGTTGAACCTCGCCTCCTGTCAGTATTTCGGGATGCGTTTGCACAGGTCTGTGCATCAGCGCTAGTGTTGCTGTGTATTTATCTCCGCATATTGGTCTGTGTTTGTGTTTGTGTTTGATGACTCATTATATTTGGCTAGTACTTGTGCTAACAGCAGATTGGAGGTCACGAGGTGTGCATCGCTGCGGAGACGAAGCAATCCTGCCTCTCTGACGTATTAAGTGCTGGCACACTCCACACCTCTTATGTGTTTGAGTTTGTGTGCGTGCACCCATGTGTATTTCGAACTGCATAGGCTCTCTGAAAGAAAGTTTTATCTCCCTTATTCCCCATTCTATCTTCGGTCTTTGTTCAGAAGCTGATTAACTGCTGGGTTATCTTGCCAAGTTTCTCTTAAGTCTTGTAATGGGTGATACCTTTCATGTAGAAGCAATGAATATCTGGACATTGTTGGATTAGTGGATATAAAAGGCGTATCGGTTTTATAAATGAAGGAGCAGTCGCATACTGAGACTGTTGTGTCAAGAACAACACGTTAATTCTCTGTGAAAATATCACAAAGGAAAGTTGATAACGGCTTCAGAATCAAGTCATAATGATCACATAACATGAACAAGCTTAACAGTTCCTACTTAACCATCTTAATAATTGTCTCAAGTACAGTATAAATCATGGAGTGGAACACAACCCTTTCCGTGGCACTGGTCAACCGCTAATTTGTTCCCCGTATTCAATAATCAAATTTGATTACATGATGATAACATTAACATTAACTCTTATACAAGCATAGAAATCATGCATATAAGGTTACTTTTGTAATACTACTCAATTATGTTGGAATTTTTTCTCTTTCCTATTACTTTTATGCAGCATTTTCACAGTTTGGCCACCAACACTTCAAAATAACCGTAATGAACTTAAACCGCATTTGACTTGGAATAACAATCCTGTAAACAAAGGCACTGTGCTAATAAAAACATCAATTTATCTGAAATGAAAGTCACTTGTGTGACTAATCAGTGTTTGCACTTGCTTCATGTTAAGCAATCTTTTGAAAGCCATCAAATGTTTTCATCTACACAGTATATGTTTGTAAGAGCGAAATGGGGATAGTCGAGACACGCGTGTGTCCACTAAGGTTGAAAAGGCCCACGCGTGTGTTTGTATTTGATAATGTGTTGTGGTATTCCTTCCAGTTCAGCAGCTCTTTATTTATCCTCGGGCTCACTGTTTACGCACTGCTTCACAAATTGATCTGGAACTAAAGGCAGCACCAACATTCACCTGTATGTGCACAGTCACACTAACTACTTGCTGGAGATAAATGTTCATATGGTTGGTCTTCAGATTAGATGTTGGCTTTTGAAATTACTGTATACATGGTGTCAAGCAGAAACACTGGAAGGTCAAATTATGTTCATACTTCTTAGTATGCAATTATCAATGTGCTGGCACAGGGTAAGCCGCTGGTCTAGCGTGATTTTGGTGAATTTGATCAAGGCCCAAGCAGGTTGATATCGATCTCCATGGATGTGTGGTGGATTGATAACAGCCAAATGTCACTATGTCCTATGAGCAGGGGCGGACTGACCCATGGGGGTACCGGGGAAATCCCTGGTGGGCCACAAAAAACAAACAAACAAACGAAAAAAATAGAATTTTTTTGTTTGTTTGTTTGTTTGTTTTGCACCCCTCATGTTTTACAATACATATCATTTAAGAGAATATATGTACAGCCAGCCCACTATTTTATAAATACAGGACAACTCGACACAAAGCCACAACAGCCGTGCAGCCGCGCTCAACGCCCGCCACTTGTGAGGAGGACATCGCACTGCTGGCGCCTGGCGGAGTGACTCGCCCAAGTCATTGCAAACACAAACTCAGAACAATGCTGGCCAACTGACCTGTATGATTCGTCGGATTGTCGCTTTGTGATCAATAATAAGCAGCACTGCATCAGTAAATTAACTACAAATGAGCGCGCGAGCGCGTCAGCCCACAGAAACACACCAGCCCCCCCCCGCCCCCGAAATTGTAAGAGTTGTTGCTATAGCAAGATATAGCGAGGGAGAAAAGAGAGAAAAATGTCAAAGAAAAAATGCGGTTGACAAGGAAATGAGTGCTGCCGAAAAAATAAGATGGAAGAAAATAACAATGCTACATGAAAGTGCATCCAAATGTTTTTTTGTGAAGGAAAGGGGCCCAAAGACGCTGAGGCAGGTTGCAGCAGCACGTCGACAGGTAGGCCCGGTGCCAAGCACATTTAATATGGCTCAATATTAGACCAAGTAATCCATACATTTAATGCAAATGATTTGGTAATGGAGCATCATTGAAATCAAGCATGACCTGATGTTTACTGTAGTCAACCTGCTCATTAATGGTACTGTGTGGTTGGGAATCAACTTGGTCTTGTCTAAGTTGTCTTAGAGTTCACTTTACATTATTAATGTATAATCATTGAGTAATATTACATTAATATTACTGAATGAATTATTTACATTAGAGCTAGGGGCTGGGCTGTACAATTGCATATTTTCGTCAACATTAAGATACTGACAAAACATTTACCGTATTTTCCGCACTATAAGGCGCACCAAAAAGCCTTCAATTTTTTCAAAAGCTGCCCATGCGCCTTATAATCCAGTGCGCCTTATATATGGATCAATATTGAGCCGCAACAGGTCTCGCTGTCAAGACGCTATCGGTGACCCTGCACGATCGGTGACGTGCATGCGCAGAAGATCCCGCCATCTTGGATCGCTAGCTAATACTAATACTTTAGCTCAGAGAAAATATTAAAACAGCTGTTTATTCATTTTGGGAGTGAATTGAGTTGTCAGAAAGCTAGTTTGTAATCTACTAATAAAGTTTGACTGACCTATTTGACTGTTTCATTGACATCCCCTTTAGCGCAGCACCATCTAATGGATGCATAACGTAACCCCAGTTTTTACTGTAGCGCCTTATATATGAAAACATTTTTGAAATATTTCATTCATTGAAGGTGCACCTTATAATCCGGTGCGCCTTATATATGGAAAAGGTTTTAAAATATGTCATTCATTGAAGGTACTCACAAGACAACATAAACCAAGATATTTAAGACATGGTAACAAATATTTTGTAGCCATGCTATATATATATACATATATATATATATATATAAATAAATGAGTTTCCATACACTTTGAATCACTTCTACAACCACTAAAAGGACCTAACAATATAGTCATTAACCTGTTATCTTGTTAGATATTGCAGCATACACAGGAAACCCGTACATCTGTTTTACGTTAGTGCAACACACCAGGCTGGCTGGACCCCCACAATACACGTGGGCTGGTCCATCAAAACTCCCGGGCCACTTTTCCCCCCCATTCTGCCCCTGACTATAATGCAGCAGAATAAGAAGTTATCCGCAGACATTTTGAAGAACTGTCTCCACATGGCTTGAAAATTTATTGTGGATATTTATATTATGATGACACAATTATACATGTGCATATACAGTATATGGTTTCACAATCATCATCGCCCTCTGTGGGAAAGCACAGCTACAATGTGGCCCGTGATCAACATTAATTTGACAGCTCTGATCGAAGGAAAGGATTGTAGGTGTATCCGCCATTATCTGGATGCTGAGGAAAGCATGCTGTCAGCTTGCTCCACAACTGCTTAGCTCGGTTGCACTTCATCACAGAGTCCATGAGTCAGTGGTATAAAAGATGAAAGGTCAACATGGGAGGTGCTCCTGTGTCGGGTCAGAGGGTTAACCTGACAGAATCCAATATTGGGTTTCCCATTCCCACCCTCTTGTTCCTAAAGTGCATTTGTAATTTAAGATATCGTTCACCCTCAGACAGGTGACTGATCCGTCGATGGTGTACGTAGTGTGCCTTTTGTCTAAAGTCAGCTGAGGTGGACTCCAGCTTTTACCTGCAACACTGATATGGATTTTGCATTTAAGTTGCTCATCCCTGTGTTAGACAAATGCACTTACATATTTAACAATTTACACATATTTTGTCCACCCTTCCTCCTGCCTACCACGAGTGTGCTCATCACTGATAAAATGCATGGCTGCTGTGAGAACAGCAGTAGACAGACATCTGCCACCTGTGAGACATGCATCACTTGTCACCAGCTAAACTGTCCTGCAGCCTGATATCATCAGACAAGCCAGGTTGGCCATGTTCAGGGGTGGATTCATCCAAAGAAACACAAACGTAGCCAGTAATGCTGATTGACTGATACTGTTACTGAGCACTGATTTAATGCATAATTTAGCACAGTGGCCTTTTCTCCTATGTCTGCCTGGAAATTCTTTGAACGTTGTCTGTAATAATCCATCTCAATTTTTTTTGCTGTTGGGTAATGTTGACGTGTCTTGTAGATGATTATTGAGAAGTGCATACTTGGTGTTCGCAGAGTGACCCACCATGAAAAACAGGCCTATTTTGCCTCTACACTAAATTGCATTAGCATATACAGTATGTGCCACTCCACCATTGCAAAAACTTGTCGAATTCATATTATGAGATTCAGTTAATTCAAATTACTTTAATAAATTTAGTCTAAGAAGGGAAGGGAAGATTTGAACCCCAACAATAATTAGATATGTAGAATTGACATGGTCATTTTTGAAGGTGAGGGACAAAGCCCGACCATGTCACTCAGCTAAAAGTCATTACAGTTGCCTTTATTAATAGTTTAAACCTTAAATATACAACAAAATATGATCTCAATTCACTTTATATCATTCTTACAAACATCTTGAAACAATGCTGTACCCTTAAAAATAAAGTACAGTAACCAGTTTATTCCTTAGCACGTACAGTACACAATGTACAGTACCTTACTGTATATGAGCATGTCAGAAATGATGATGACGAATTGCTGTCCAGTGGAAAACAATGAACATTTTCCTGCACAGTAAAGCGTAGGAGTAACATTGATGGTTCCGAGTGCCGAAGCTCCGTGGGGCAGCCGGAAAGTCCTGGTCGGAAAGTCCACCGCTTCGTAGGCCGCTGTTCCTGCACAGTGATTGGTGATCCCAAACTGAGCGGAGCGATTGAGCATGTGCGGCTGACAGTAACCGTTCGTTGTCAATAAATATCTTACATATCGTCAACAGTGTTTTTCCGTGAAAATAATGACTTCACCGTGTTATAATAAATGTGAATAGGCCAGTTTTTACGTGACTAAAGGAAGAGAGGTAAAAAAAAAAACTCCAAATATGTGAATTTGCAAATGCCAAAGAGCCACTAGGCACTAGTACATTGTAAACAAGCTTTATAAGGACTACAACATTAACAATAAAAGAAAACGGGTGGTTTTAGTTGGAAATTTCTGTATGTTTATTATTGTGGTTACAGTTTCCAATGGTGTTAAACTACACTGCATCATACTGTGACTTTATTTTGATAACCTCATTCAGGTGTACCTAATACGAGCAACAAATGACAGGCACACATTCATTTGTAGCGATGGGCGAGTACCGATACCAAGTATCGGTATCGGGCCAATACCAGGCCACACTTCACGGTATTGGCACTCATGACAGATAGCTATACTGGTATTGGTCCCCACTCTTGTGGCCCTTTTTTTCGGACAGGAACAAAATGGTGAAATTGTTATTTTGCATTTATTGACTGCCACAAGGGGCTCTGGTAAGAGAGCGCACAAGTCTTGAGTCGTTTCAACAATTTAATTAGCTCTGAAGACAGATCTTTGTATAAAGTATATCGTCATTGACTACTGCACTGCTATGAGATGAATGATGAACGTGAAACAGGAAAGGGAATTACAGAGCAGCCTTCCAAATTAAAAGCATGAATTTCAAAACAAGACATAATTAAACGTCACGCACTAAGCAGCTAGAGCAGGGGCCTCCAAGTTGGGTCCTCGAGAGCCCCTATCCAGCCTGTTTTCCATGTCTCCGTCCTTCAGCACAGCTGACTAATGATCAGCTAATCAGCAAGCTCTGCAGAAGCCTGATAACGATCCTGATCACGAATCAGGTGTGTTAGTGGAGAGAAACATGGAAAACAGGCTGGATAGGGGCTCTCGAGGACCCAACTTTGAGACCCCTGAGCTAGAGGAATTAACATGGTAGATATTACTGAATTACTTGAAGCACTATTGAATTGAATTCTTTGCACTTCACCATATTCCTTAAAAAGAAGTTGTACAACCACATATGTTCATTGGGACTTTTTTCTGGCCACTGGATTATTTGTTTTATTTTATCTATTTTTTTTTTAAATTAATTTAATTGTGTGCTCCATGCAAAATGCCTTTTATAAGGCATTAATTTCATGCAATTTTAAGGAAATTTGTTAGGGATATAGGCTTATAGGTCATTTTTTAAATTATCTGTCATTGTTTTTCAGAAATTGTATGCATCATAAGTAGTAATGGTATCGTCACTTGAATAGTTGTCAAGTGGTCTCAAATGTCCTCATTGATTTGTGCTACATGCTTCAAGACACAACAGTTCTCCTCAAAACCGAGACCCCCTCCCAACATCCTTCCAAAAAGCTGCAGCTGATATCGGGTGCTTGCTTTGTTTGTTTTGTTCCCCCCTCTCATGTCTTTGTTCTTTGCTGCTGTGTGTGTTGACTGCAAATGCAACAAATCACTTGTGGATTGTCTTATCTATTTTAGCGGTCGCTCATAAGGGAATGGATCAGTTATGCATGACCCCCTCCCCCCAATAATAAAACCTGCAAACACACAATCACACGCATTCAGATTCAAGCATCATCAGGATGCTTTTTCGAGGGTGACTAAATACAAACAAGCTGGAAAACTGAAGCGACTTGTCATTGTGCTTCTCGATTTTTTTAATTAACTTGGCATAAACTGGCAGAGGTAATGATCCCGTGGGATTAAATCTACCGTAGGACAGACAGTGGCCAAGTGTAATTAGGTGAGGTGCGTCTCCAGACATTACACAGGTACACTTAAACATTCATACTCCCCAACTGGGATCTTAAAATAACGCCGAATTAACCTAAAGGGAAGTTAGTATGTTGAGTAGGAAATGACAGCACAGATCTGTTAAGTGACACTGGAACCTTGCCAGTAGCTCCTTACTGTCTTCATTCCATCAAGAGTGTGTTTAATATTCAGTTATGTTTTGAGGTCACATTTCCCTGTTGCCTTTGCTGTCCTTAATGCACGTTATTGTGTGTGTGTGTGTGTCGGTGTATGTATGCGAGTGTGTGTTTTCCGAATGTTTTGAGTCGTTTCCCCACGAATAACACAGTAGCCCTCGCCTTGCTGCTTATCACATTACGGCCTGAAAGATGCTCGTAATGATAGAAACGCGCACAGAGAGAGACAGTCTGTTTGTTACGGGACCATTTTGCCACGACTGCTTTTTTATTTTGCGTAACAATGTTTGGGAAACGAGATGTCAGAAGCGCTCACTCACGTGCATAAACACTGGCACGCGTTCTCCTCCTGCAGAGGAACACTTTGCACATTTCTTCTGTGGAGTCAGCTCTGATGTTGAAACCAGCATTTGTGTGTGGGAGTGGATGCGAGGATGAACACGTGTGTGCGTGTGTTTGTCGGGTTGAAAGTAAGTAATGCAGAGATGGATGAATAAATAAAAGATCTGGGAAAGCCATCAGCATCCAGCACTATGTTGTCATGGCAATGCATGGCAGCGCACCAATGTGTGTGTGTGAGAAGCGAAGGAGAGCTTGAGATCATATCACTGCAATGTTCCAGCTTGTGTCTCCTGCCCTAATTCAGCCCAGAAATCCTTTCAATTTCAATTCACTTAAACAGTAAAAATCACATCAAATGCTCTTGTCAAATAAAAATAGCACTAAGGTATGGTTTAAGGGCACACCTTTATCCTTTGAAAATCCTCCTTAAATCTCTTTTATTTACGATATAATAAATCTAAGCATCTTGACGGTACCTTACACTGGGTGGCCTGCGAGAGGCTTTTACAGTGCACCAATAATGCTCAAAGCTGAATACTTAACTGTATATCTCCCGAGAGTTCTGAAAACTGCAGCTTGCTCTCTGCAGCACGTGTCTCTACTTTGTCTACAAAATGGGACGACCTGCGCGGGCGTGAGTGCGTGTGCGCAGTAAGAGATGCAGATTTTGTCTTGCAGCTTTCCGCAAAATGGAGCAAAGAAGTATGACTTTCGAGCAACCTAGTTTGACGGCAGAGTGGCTATTGATGGTGAAGAACCACGTCAGGTGAATTTAAAAGCCCATTCATTGAAACAACTTCAAACAGCTTTTGTATGCGTGTGCGTGTGTGTGAGAGAGAGTAATGTGAGAGCGATAGTGGGCGAGAGAGGTAGAGGGAGAAGTCTAGGACAGTTGGTTCGTCTTGGCACAAATGCTGGACTAGAAACTCTACCTGGTTACTAGGCAACAGAATAGCACTGCTGCAGAACGTGCTGGTGGAAGCTTTTGTAGTATGTGTGGAACCATGTTTCAACGAGTAAACATTAGAATTGACAATAATTTGATCGGATGGATTGGGATTGGCTGATATTTTGCATTTTTATGCCAAATCGGTGATTGGCTATAATATCTTGATTTGCCAGATTGACCAATGGCATCACTCTGCAAAATGAAACACTGCAAGTTATATTCGATGTTTAGCAGCGTCTTTTGAAGAATCTTTATTTATTTACTTTTTCCCCATGCATTTCAATTGGCATTCAGAAAATGGATGGATGGATCGATTACAGTGTACTTTGGTTTTTCGCTATTCATGAACCGGGCCAGTCCTTATCACCCGCAAATGGTGGCGGAAGACTGTACAGTAAATACAAAAGTTGTTTAACGCTCCGCGGACAACACGTCATTTTCAGAGTGATTCAGGTGGCTCTCTCCCACTATCCGGTATGCTTCTTTGTTATGTTATACACCATTTAAAAGATGAGTTTCTGGAAATTTGAATAATGCCCAACATTTCAAGGTAAAATTATATCTGCAGGCACAGTGAACACTTAAGTCTGACAATTGTAAATTCAATAAAAGCTGCCACTTACCCTATATCGCCACCTCGCTCCTCAACCATATGTCCCACTTGGTTGAAACTGGTCTAATTACTTTGAAAACAGTCCAGTGAAAGTATTCCGAGAAAATTGTTCGCCAACACCGACCTTTTCCATCCACATCATCGCGTTATTTGGTACTGCACAGCTTCAACCCAGTTTGACTGGTACCTCCATCCTAGCTCCTCCAATTAGCATGCGGCTTGGCTTCCGAATGATACCTTGTTTTGTCCAGTAAAAGATTTTTTTATCCGTCACAAGATCCACGCAACCCAAATGGCCGCCTTTAATCATCAAAGGGTCCCCCTCCATACGTCTGTCGTTACTTGCGCCAGTAACAGCTGAGCCTCTCGGCGACGGAACTTTTGAAAAGCCAATCAGATGCCCAAAACATCGACATGCTGGTTGCCAGGGTAACTCACTTTTTGAAGTCAAACACCCTACACGCATCCCTCCAGCGTCCTAAAGCCACATTTTTTTTTTTTTATGCCGCAGCCTCCCAAATACGCACAAGACTCACCCATCCTTATGCTTTTTTGAGTTAGCATTCATGGCTAGTGCTCTGCAACCAAACTAGAAGGCGAAAAAACCCGCCAAGGACCCACATGGGGAGTGATTGACACTTGGCATGTGGTCCAATCCGCTATTCTCCCTTGGTTCTCATGGCCAATGACATCCAATAACATTCATCCATGCAGGAACCAATCCCAGCCATTTCATGTGATTGACATATTGAACAGCCAATGAGATTCTGAATACGTCATATAGTGTTCCATCTCAGGGGGCGGCCATTTTGCCACTTGCTGTCGACTGAAGATGACATCAATGTTGCTCAGATAACAAACCAATCACAACTCAACTTCAAAAAACAGGTGAGCTGTGATTGGTCATTGCCCGAGCCCTGAACAAAAGTGATGTCATCTTCAGTCGACAGCAAGTGGCAAAATGACCACCCCCTGAGATGGATAAAAACGGCTGGATTTTGCTTCATAACTCATATTCCACAAATATTGATATTAATCAGAATGTCATGTTTAGACTAGAGAGGCCATATATAACATATTGTCACGAAATATTCAATGTTGACTTGAAATAGATATATAGCTCCAGCTTCTCCTTTCAGATACTGTTCATATGGTATCCAATTTGTTTTGGCTGACTTCACATCCGTTGAAGAGTGTAACCCGCACCGACTTGAACTGACAATGAACCCATAAGACACGTGTGCAATAAAACAGCAGCAGACACCGCGTCTGTTTTGCGGCGTGGCCTGAGTCCGCTGACGTAATAAGAGTATTGGCTGTTTAGTCCATTAAATGTACAGTGTGTCGCAATTCATCACAATTTGGGGTACGGATCGGTCCACATCTGTCTGAGTATCTTCCAGTGAGATTTTAGATCTCTATATTCCAGCGTGTGTGCGCCTTCCGCCTCGTGCAAGTGTGATTAAAGTGAAAACCAATAAAGCGTCCGTCTTGCTTGTGATCCATTGCAGTCTGAATCGAACTTGGCATCGTTTGTGTCAACACAATCATACACGCAGACAAGTGAGTCAGTGTGGATAGATTCCTCTTCTACACTGCGGATAGACATACATGTAGTTTTGGCCGTGATAATTATTTCTTATTTGTTGTATTACGTATATGTGTTTGTGTGTCCTACTCCTGTTAAATGTCAGTTAGGCTTTAATGAAGAAACGCTGCGCTCAGTGGCCCCCTGTCTGTTCTCTAATGGACCTCTATTATCACAGTTCAAACAAACACACACACTGGGCACACTGCGTTTTGCTTAGTGCGCACACACGCCGACACACACAAATATGCACTTGAGCGAGATTAAAGAGTGTCACGAAGCAGCTGACCCAGCTGGAGTGTGTGCGGTGCAGGATGTGTTTAAAAAGCCTGACTTTAGCTGAAGTGGCTGCGTATTGCCATTTCTAATTTGTTTGTGTTGAGGGGCCGCGTCACAGAACGAAATATTGTTTAGACAAGGACGGCGCAAGAACAATGCTGAAAATTGCAGTTACATGTTAGGAAAATGGTGTCAATATTAAACGGCAGTTATCGTCAACACAAACTGCTGGGAATGGAAATGTAGCTTACTGATGTTTATACAGTTTTCTGTTGAATTAGTACCTGGCTATGTACAATATTCTTTAAAGCTGATTTTGATTTGTTTGTTAGCTGTGTAATGCAAAGTGATTGATTCAACTTTTTGTGAAGGTGAATGGGTCATTTGCCAACAATTATCTTGAATTTTTGAGACTAATGCATTGAGCAACTTTCCTTCAATAGAAGCCTCATTTTGTTTTCCCTTCATAATAATACACCTGGAGTAGCTCATATCACCTCAGCGCAGTCTTACTGGGTGCCATTCGGATGTTGCAAGCGCACACTCTGCCCAGTGTTGTGTGCATTCCTGCAGTTTTTCTGCATTTTCCTGATAAAAGGCCTTTTCTATTAAACTCCAGTTTCACTTGACATAAAGTGTAATGTATATATATTTTTTAGACGCAAGCATCATCATTAATAGGTGAGAACATTTTTATTTTTTTTTAACAACAAATGAAGGCCTCTGGTTGTCTCCAATTTTGAGTTGATGAACCGCTCACGCAGCCACTATCTGATTAATTACAGTATGCAGGAAGTGGGAGGGGTTTGGAGTTTATTCATTTTCAGGAATGTTTTGCCTTGGTGATCTTTGTGCTCCATTGAGTGCCGTTATTATTTGTATTATCACAACCTCTATCACCCGCTGAGCTAAAAATGGTCTCAATTCATGTCAACACTTAAGCTTAGTGCTCACGCTACTTGAATTTATTGCCTACTTGAAAATTTTATGTAAGGATTATGGAGCCATAGCAACAATAGCAGTGTAATCACTTTTTTCATTTGCTGTTTTGTGATGAATGAGCATGGTCAAAAGTGGCATGAAAATGGGCAACAGCATCAGCAATAAAGCACTCTGGGAAGCCTTTGGGAAATTAAGCTGTCAAAAATCTGCAGAACAACATGTTGGCCGCTGTTTTAAATTCTTCCTTCATATTACATACAATGTTATACTCTTTTGGGGACATTTCTATTTTTACAACTTGTTACAACTCAAGGTTTGTATGTTTAAGTTATTATTATTTATTTATTTATTTTTTTTCAAACTAGCGAACTCCCCTTTTGATATTAGTTTTATCTATATTTAGTATTATCAGTGTTTATCAGTATTTTTTTTAAAGAATTTGTGGAGTTAAATTATTTATTTATTTATTTATATTTAGACCTATATATCCCATTATAGCATTTACGCTTAAAATTGCATCAAATTTATATCAAATTTCTAATCTTCACATTTCTCATTTCTAGTTCCTGATTGTAAAATGGCCACAAGTGGTATTAGCTGCCACTGTGAGTACCAATACCTCAAAATATGGCCGTGTATCATCCAGATACTGATACCTGTTGTCAGTACTCGTCCATTCCTATTTTTTTCTTTCAATGTAATTAAATGGGCGCCAGTGCTATACACATGCAGATTTTCACTAATGAAATAGAATTTAAGGCTGAGAACTATGGAAAAAAAAAAAAAAAAAAAAAAAGAAATTCCTAAACAAACCTACACTTTAAAGTGGATGCACAACGTAGTGCTCTACTCCAGTATTACAAACACAGCTCAGGCAGGTAAATGTTGAAATATGAATATTGCAAAGTAGTTTTTATTCTGTAGGATTCACTGCTTCAAAGGAATCATTCCATTACAGTGTATGTGCGAATGCAGTCCACACGTGGGTGTGAATACTACAAAGTTCACACTGTGCTAGTGGGTGTTCGCACATCCTTGTTACCAATGTCATGAATGGAAGTGTCACCATGGAATCAATGAATCCTGCATAGATAGAATGAATAAAATAAAACACTAACCATGTTGAACTCATGACAAAATGTACCCAATTTAGAGCTGCCACTGAATATATTCCATGTTTTTGTAGAGTCAAAAAATGTGCTGATTTTTTTTACCAGTATCAAGATATGCTTACATAAGACAGTAAAAATGAGCCCACATCTTACTGTTATCTTGCTTTACATACTGTAGCCACATCATGTATCCATCAATAGTGGGTAGCGGAATCAAATGGGGAAAATCAGTGCCTCCAGCCTCGGAGGATGCAAAGAAAGAAACCCTGTAAAAGTTATCAAAAGATAACATTTTCGTACTGATAGTTCAAAGAAATCTTCACATTTGGACTCGCAGCTTTAGAAGATCACCCTGCAGCTGGGGAGTCAATTCAGCTCTCGAATTTCAAATTGACACACTTGGCCAAGTTTCCTCATTTTCAATAATTGCCAGATTTTGCAAGCTCACTTGCAAACCATTCATTTTTCCATACAGATACCTGCATGCTCAACTGCATGAAAACTGCATGCAACACTCATTTCAAAGGATACTTTCGGGGGATCAACAGACACACTCTGCCTCTCAACAGTATCACATTTACGGGGTCACTTGTTGCTAGGCAGAGTGCCCAAGACCTCAATAAAATAATAATTACAAAACATAAAGGGCATACAGCACTCACACTCACATATGCTACCGAAAGTGCTCCATAAAGTTAATAGACAATTTTAATTACAAATGTATTACATTTGCAAGTCATATTAAATATTTGGCAGCATGGTGGATGAGTGATTAGTACATCTGCCAAACAGTTCTGAGGCTTGCGGTTTTGAATCTCAGATCCAAGCTCCCTAAATGGAGTTTACCCAATTCTTTTGCGAGTTTTCTCCAACTTTACATTCCAAAAATGTCTACATGGCCTGATTGACTGGCAACCAGCCCAAGGTGTATCATGCCTCTCATCCAAAGTCAACTGGGATAGGCCCAAGCTCACCAACTACCCTAACTCTTTGACTGCCAACGACGATTAATAATGATTAGTAAAATTCAGATGAATGGAATGTGATCTTTCATTTAGTACCCACATTGTATATGTAGTAAAGGCAAACAATATTCTTTTTGCCTTGAAAGATGAGTTAAAATGCTCAAAATCGGCTGGCATTGTGTTTTGTTTTGTTTTTTACAACGTGTGGCAGTCTAAGGATGAGAATGAGATAGAAAATGGATGGATGGATATTCACCACAAGAACATGGATTTTTATGCAAAATAATAGCCACCCATTAAACCATTTTGGCTACCAATCCGAGGGTTAGAAAACTTTTACAGTACTGCTAACTTTAGCTCCAGAATATTTGCTCCATGCTGCCTCAGTATGTTTGTGACTAAATCAGTCTGACTGTCGTCCCAGGTGTCATTGACAAAGATAATGAATCGCCAGTTCCTCACTGTTGAATGATAAAGTAGAATATCAATTATTCCATCAATTAATCGACTAATAGCCCAGCCCTCCAAAAAACGTTTTTTTTTTTTCACAAAAAAAAACAAACAAAAAATCTCCATATATTATTATTAGTATTATTATTATTATTATTTTTTTTGAAAGTCCACTAAGTTTGAATCTGCGTTGTATTTATAGTGGCTATAAATACTCATTGTTCCTTATCTTCTGCACACATTTGCACATATGACACAAACACCAACAAAATTAGCCTCTGCTAAACGATTAGCAATCGTGATTAGCATTAGCCCTGAATAAACTCAAATCACTTATTTGACTTTTCCTGAAAATCACTTCATAGTACAACATAATGAAAAATCCAATTTGATCACAATATTAATGTACTTAAATAGCGCTTCATTTTCATTGCGTTTATTAAGCCTGACGTATTCGCTTGTCTCGTTCAACCATAGAAAGTTTTTTCAATTAACTAACCCTGGGTCCAGCCCATTCAAATCCATAAACGTCCGAAATGAATTTCGTTTCTACCGCCAGCGTCCGTGCAAACTCCTTTCCGAAGTTCAGTCTGTTGTTTAAGTGCATTGTGTCAATTTGACTTGTTTTTTGCACATTTGGTGGCGTAAAACTGGAGTATAATAGTCCTTACTTATGGCAAATGCTGAATGGCCTCTCGCCTGCACGCTATTTGGAGTGAGGAAAAAAAATTCGGCTGAAGTCGCCGTATCCGGAAGAGTCTTGCTCTATGTTTGTTTAGATACGGCCTTCCTGTTGCTGATACATGTAGGGCCACCCGCCATGTTACGTGTGTCAGGCCGGTGGCAATAAATTCATTAAAGCTCTTATTTATTTCGCGATTTTGACGCGGATTGTTTTGTTGCAATCATAAAACATGTAGCGATGTTAATTATCTCCCTTTTCAGTCTAAAGAGACCACAAACAAACCCTAAGAAGCATCTTAGTTAGTCGTGGAGAATCGGAGTCTGTCAGCAATAAGTGTCCATATGGAACACGAAATATTGGTTCCGGGCCTCCGGGCAACTTCCAGGTGCCGCAAATGTGTTTTTAAAATTATTCTAATTGCTTCAACTCGTGCATTTTTGCGTCAACCAGTTTTTGTGGTCGACCCAACCTTGGTCGACTTTTATTCCCAGCCTAAATTGAAGAAAATCAACAAGTGTCTAAATGGAGAAGTTTTTAATATACGTACACGTCTGCTACAGGTTGATAAAGCGATTTTTATGTATTTGGCCAATTTTATTTTTTTATGTAAAATCCTCTTTGACACATTTAAATTGGTCTCGCACTATTTTTTACAGTATATAATTAAATGGAATAGTATCACACAATGAAAATGAAGTTGGTTCACTAAATTAAGATTCTAGCGTGCAAAACAAATTAGTTGTTTGTACTAAAGTAATCTGGCATTTACACAATGGTGGCTGAATTGAAAAATAAAAAAAATGCATACAAATTGTTACCTCAACTTTTCAAGTTGTGTCAACTTTTCAGATTTTTAGAGTAGGTTTGTGAATCTTATGATTAATGGTTCTACAAATAAGCTTGACTTGACTTTACTTAACCTCCAAACTGCTGCTACTATTTTCTCAAGAGTTTTTTTTTTTTTTTTTTTTTTTTTTAAATGGGCCATAACAATATTAGTCTATACTTTGACAAAAAAAAATGGATGTCAGAAATTACTTGACTTGTATTTTTACAAATGTTTCTGCTGTTGACAGTTATGCGTATGTTACTGACACATCACTTCATTCCATTTTCCCCTGTCCTGAAGATGATCACACAATCTTAACTATAACTTATTTCACTCGAACGCTTCATTCCTTGTGTTACCCCTTTGAAGCCTTGAGATGACTGAGCCCAGACCAGTTGTGCAATATCTGCATTCTTGCCAGCTGTGCAACAGAGACATGCATTTTTATATTTTATTTTTATTTTACAAATGCAGCAATGCTTCACATCGCCTTCCCGATGTACTGGAAGCTCTAACGTGTTGTATTTACTTCCAAGTGTGGGTGTGTGTGTGTGAGGTTTTCCTAACTGAGCACATCTTGATGTTTGGGAGACCTTGCATATTATTTCCTAATTTGGTAACTGACATGGTGAGCCATGCGGTGTGTGTGCGCGTGTTTCCTTGCTCATGTGTGAACAAGAATGTGAGTGTTTGCTTTATCGTATCTTGTATTTTATTCAATGATTCATATCAGGTGGAAATGAGTGTGTGTATGTGCTGAGGTATTTAAAATCATGTTGTACAGCAGAGGAGAAGAGAAATATAGAAGTGTAAAAGTATATAAGCCAATATACCATATAACAATGCATGAATTTTGGTGTACAACAAAACTTAACTCACTTAGTGCTGTTATAACATTTGTCGTGACTGAGTGCTTGTAGAGAACCTCCAGTTGGTGTGCACACTTGCATAAAGATGATTGCCATCAATAATGAGTGGGCTGAGAGTGATGCATGCTGGTATTTTTGTTTTTGTTTAATTAAGAGGCTTATCATTTTGCTTATAACAACATGTGAATTGCATCTCGTAGCTTTTTTTGCCAGTCTGATTTGGGGTGATGTTTCTTCTTCTTGTGTGATATTCATGTCCTCCTGAGGATGCTCAACATTTCCAGGTAGTATAGAAATATCTTTAAGATGGAAATTCATTGTCTGGTGCTCACTCCTGTGGAATTGCTTTTGAGAAAATGTGCCAAAGCAACTGTTTTAAAAACAGACAAAGTATAGTGTGCTTTTCATGAGTTTGACATTACTGTTTTTGTAAAATATACTCAACAATTATATAAACGCAACACTTTTGTTTTGCTCCCATTTTTCATGAGATGAACTCAAAGATCTAAAACTTCTTCCACATACACAATATCACCATTTCCATCCCACCTTACACGTGAGCCATATCAAGATGTTGATTAGACATCATGATTAGTGCACAGGTATGCCTTAGACTGCCTACAACAAAATGCAACCATGAAAGGTGCAGGTTTGTTTTATTATATATATATATACATATATACATATGACTGTTACTGCTCACTATCACAGATTTAGACTGGTTTGTGAACAATATTTGAGAGAAATTGTGAAGTTTTAGATCTTTGAGTTCATTATCATAAAAAAAATGGGTGTTGCGTTTATATTTTTATTGAGTATACATTCAGGATATTTAGAACACAAAGATAGGGAAAAAAGTTATGGAAAAAGTGTCATGTCTGGGTTCACGCCAGGGTTAAGTTTGAGTTCATGACCTGTTAAGTGTCTGTTTTGAACTGATGTAACATGCAGCATCTAGTTTCAACTGGTTTTAGGCTATGTGATGTTATGTGATGTCAAGGGCTATGTGATGTCAGGAATTTTTAATCCCTTTACCTGGTCAACAACCAATCAGATAATTCCATGTCAGTCCTGTTACCCACATGTCTAGGCACAACCAATCAGATCGATTCCTTGTCTGTATAAGCCTCCTGAGAAGTGTGTGTCTTTGTCGGATTATTACTTCTGTTACCACTGTCTCTCTGTGCAACTCTCTTTGTTTCTCGTCTAGTCAAGTTTGTTCCATGCCTCTCGATGTGAATAAATAGTTAAAATCTTATTTGTGTCTGCGCTCAACCTCCAACTCGTGACAAAAAGCTCCACTCCAGAGCAACCAAAATCAGGTTAATGACTTTAGGAGTGATGAGGGCAAGCCAGAGAGTGCAGAGTACAGAGTAATGGGTCTGCAAGGTTGAATGACCATCACTATCAATCTGTACCTTATCTTTTTTAAACCATAAAATGCATGCTGAGGTTACACGTGTGCAAATACACTCAGCTTAAAACAGTGAACGTGCTCAAAGCATTTCCTGATCTAACAATGAGAACATGAATCACTTTAAAAACATTTTTTGCCCACATATGTGCAATATAGTCTTCTCAATGAATAGCACTTTATCATTTTTTATTTCGGTTTTAAATGCTAATTATATTTCTGATCAGAAACACAGTGTTTTGATGGTTGAATGTTTTGCTTTCTTACTTCGTAAGCTGGTTATAAATCGGAGAATTCAATTTGAAATTCCTCATTCCTGTTCAAAATGGTAAAATATCTTGAGCTGAAAAAAATAGTCTGCATGTCTCTTCTTCTTTTTATGACAGATGGTCTAATAAATGTGTCAGGCATTGTATATAGCTGTATACTAATTTCCACGATTTGCTTTTTGTAGGAAACGCTATGAAAATACCAATGCAAGAGTTCCTCATTTATGTTGACCTTCCCAATGCATATATATACCGGTACCCTCTGGAGGATATACTGAATGTTGTTGAGCAGCATAGTAGTGTGTATTGGACAGTTTGCATGACAATGTACTCTGAGTGATCTGATGGAAGCTGATTTATCTCCAAGGTCAAGAAGGAGTTGACCTTTAATTTCACTGGAGGGCTAGCTACAGGGGGAAAGGCAGACGAGGTTGGGGATCCGGTTTGTGGAAAGTATAGAACGTCATTATATCTGTACTAGGAACTCCCAAATGCAAAGTATTGATAGTGAACATGGAGAAGAATATAATCATCATCATCATCATCATTTTCATTTATTTCAGGCAATAGTGTACAGTTGAACACAGCAGCAAACAAGTCATACTGTAGTTTCATAATATGAACAGAAAAAAAATTAAAGAAATAAGAGAAAGGAGAGGAAAGATTATAGAATAGAGAATAGATTTTGTGGAGTACATTTTGAGTGGAAATATATGAAGTGAAAAGTATTCTGGAGTGGAACTGAAAAGGAACTACAACATACGTTGTGCATTTAGAAGCGTATGCACTTTACAACAGCTGGTTGGTTATTAGGCAGGATGCCAGAATGCTTCTGGCAAACTTGATCAAGCAATAAGCACCACTCAATATGCAGGCTATATACTGACAATGTGCCTTTGCAAATGACTGCTATGCCGCCTTAATATCATTTTTTTAATCACTGCCATTCTTCCTCTTTATCTACAGATGCATGCATAATTTATTGACATTAAACCATCACGTACTGTATCACCACAGAATCAGTGCAGAACCATACTTTAGATACCAAATCAGAGAAAAGCGTGCTAGTGTACTTCATCGTATAGTTTGCCCTGCTGGCCTGAAGCTTACAAGAACTACTCTTAAGAAAATTTCATTGGAACTTTATGTAATATAAAAAGCAACAAACTGCAGAAATATTTGTGTCACTGTATTAATCAACTGTGTGCAAATGTACAAAGAACTACAAATCTGTCCAACACAAACCTTGAACAGACTAATAATTACCTGCAGTGTAACCTGGTTGAGGCAGGGGAGCCACTTGCATCACAAAGAGAAAAAATACATAAATAATGATTACATGAAAAATTTAAATTTAATTCTCTCGTCTGTACTTTGAATTTCTTTTTATATTCATATCATATTTCCTGTTACTTGGGCGTGACATGACATCTCTAACTTAAAAAAAAAATGTTGATTCTAATTTCTTTAATGTATGTCTGATACTGTGAATGCTGAAAGTTAAGTTATTCTACTTTTAGTTTTATTATTATATCTTTTTATGACACCATATTTTGTCCTTCAATTACCGTATTTTCCGCATTATAAGGCGCACCTTCAATGAATGACATATCTTAAAACTTTTTCCCATATATAAGGCGCACCGCATTATAAGGCGCACTTTCAATGAATGCCATATTTTAAAACTTTTTCCATATATAAGGCGCTACAGTAGAGGCTGGGGTTACGTTATGCATCCATTAGATGGTGCTGCGCTAAAGGGAATGTCAACAAAACAGTCAGATAGGTCAGTCAAACTTTCTCAATAGATTACAGACCAGCTTTCTGACAACTCCATTCACTCCCAAAATGAATAAACAGCTGTTTTATTATTTTCTCTGAGCTAAAGTATTAGTATTAGCTAGCGATGCAAGATGGCGGGATCTTCTGCGCATGCACGTCACCGATCGTGCAGGGTCACCGATAGTGTCTTGACAGCGAGACCTGTTGCGGCTCAATTTGATCCATATATAAGGCGCACTGGATTATAAGGCGCATGGTCAGCTTTTGAAAAAATTGAAGGCTTTTAGGTGCGCCTTATAGTCGTGAAAATACGGTACTTCCACATTTCTCGGCAATTCAAACCATTCCAACTTTATCATGTTCTAAAAATTCACGTCTAACTTTTACAATTTGTCTACAATTAAAGATTTTTCACACCAAATACCTTTCCAATACATTTCCAATGTGAAAACCAAATATTCAGTCCCATTCCAAATTCAAACTGTTCTGCTCATTCAATTCACTTTGGGATCAATTTTCGGCACTCCCCCAATTCTCACATAGCAAAAATCACGCATTTCCCAATAATTATTGCATCTTTTTCACAAACAACATTTCCTAGGGTATATGTATGAATAAGTATTATGTTTGGGCTTTGTATTGTTCTTATTACAAATTCAGTATCATTCCTATTGAAAAACATTCACCTCCATTCAATTCACCTTGCCATTCAATCTACTGATGTATTTCACCCATGCATAATATTTCCACATTTTTGACCCACAATTTCCATATTCATATCCAATGGCACATTTAACAATTCATTCCCATTGGACATTCAAAATGTTTAGCTCATTCAGTTCACCTTGGGAACTTTAATTTTCAACAGTCTCACACTTCCCACATACCAAAGTTTCCACTTTTCCCTTACATTGCACATTTTCGCCAGTATAACTTCACCTAGTTCCATATAATTAAATAACATTCAATGTCGTTCCATATCATTCAATGCATGCTATTTCACCACAACCGTTCACGGTCATTATATCTTCAATGTCATTTCATATAATTCCAAATCATTCAATACCATATGACAAAATTACATAGCTTTCCAACATAATTCCATCTCATTCACCACGTTCCAATATTTTTTTCATTCAACGTTTTAGCATTTGCATGCAATTTCTCCAAAAATTGCTTCATCTAGTTAATAATGCAAGACCAACACTTAAAGAGCTTTTAAAGAACAACTCAGCACCTAATCAACTATTTTATTTATTTATTTTTTATTTTTTTGCTGATAAAATGTATAAATGGGTGTCTACTAATGCTGTCTACACGACCTGGTCATTATTTTGACATTTTAGTGCATGTCTGATGAAAGCTTGAAAAAAAAAATGTATGTGTGCTGCCATGTCCAGGTTAAACACTGGAATAAACACAATTCGGCTGTTTTTTCCTCTCTTTGGACGAGCACTTGGCAATGGTTCTCTGTAACGATCAGCATAGCAAAAATTATGCAAAACCTAATTATGATTTATGTGTGTGTAGTATTATATAGCCAACCATGCATAAATAATTGCTTACTATCTACGATATATGTCCAGCTGTAATAATCTGTATTTTGTTACACGTTGGGACATAAGTGCACATGCAGCAGGAAGCTGTCAAGTTGGGTTGTAGTCTTCTGTTGGGTTTCCTCAAGCATGAGACAGCCCCCAGTCAAGAGGAGAGAGATAAGGATGAAGAGGCGAAAGGAATGCCAAGAGCTAGGCAATAGGGGGGTGATTGCCTAAGAGCAAAGTGAAAGACGAGAGTCTGAAAAAAAGAGCTGAAAAGACTCAGGAGATGAGCAGAATGAAAATTTTAAGAAGGCATTAGTGCAGGGACAGTTTTTCCCCCCGCCCCTACTCTGCACTCCAACAAAACGACTTGGAAACAGTGTTCACAGAGATGATGAAATTTATGGAATTCTTTCTTGTTCAGTCCAGCAAGTCATTGCTGTCGGTGATTGCATCTTTTGTACAATTTGGAAACTGAATTTTGAGTTTTTAAATACTTCAATAGAGAGGACTTATGAGGACGAGCTGCACTCGCCTCTGGCTGTGTTGTCATGACATGTCTCAATCCTAACAGAGTTTTTATTTGCCCAAAATGTATCTTGGGCAAATAAATCTGAACGGAGACACGTCTGACTGCTGATTGTTTTTATGGTGCTTTCTTCAGCCAACAGAGAGACAGATGTTTTCTTTTGGTTGATATTTTATAATGGCTGATGTTTGTCATCCTCTGCTGCATTACATGGCCAACTTTTTACGACAATGACCAAAAAGGGTTTGTGCAATATATTGAGCCTTTGACTCAGTCACAGTGAAATAGGCATCAAGTGTGTTGTCTAACTTTTGTTACGGGGTCAGACCACGATCATGTCATGGTCCAATAGTTACAGCAAGCTTTGCTATTGCAAGTTTTGATTGATGCAATTTGACATTTTGACAGATCCAACTATCAACTATAGTGATATGTCATGCTGTGCATAATATATATATATATAAAAAAAACTGTTGTATTTATGGATGTATTTTAATGTTCTAAAACATTTATACTAGGGGTGTGAATTGCCTAGTACCTGACGATTCGATTCGTATCACGATTCACAGGTCACGATTCGATTCGATACCGATTAATCCCGATACGAATGGTCACGATTCGATACCGATTAATCCCGATACGAATTTATAAGTCGATTGTTGCGATTTTTTTTCATTCATATTTAGAAAATACTAATCAGTAAGCTTGTAGAGTGTAAGATTTATATGAAAATGTATTATTTATTTATCTGAAATTTCAGTCTTATAGAGGTTGTAATCTGTTTCATGTTTGAACAGCATTAAAATAAAAATATTAAGGCTTAATGTGCCGTTCATATAACATTCTTCCATGCTCAAGGTGTGAATCCTAAAAAAAGAAAAAAAAAACAAACAAACAAAAAAAACGATTCTGCCGATTATTGAATCGATTCGAGAATCGCGCGATGTAGTATCGCGATATATCGCCGAATCGATTTTTTTTTTTTAACACCCCTAATTTATACAGTTTATTCCAATGGCTAAAACACAAAAATGACTTGCATAGCACAATTATTTAAACTGGCACACAGAGAGCAAGACCTCTTCTGAAGTCTCCAAACCTCTAAACACATTTTCTGCTTTACACACATTTTCCAAATCAAAATGGCACTTTTTAAATGCACTGAACATGGTTCACCTGCATAAGACACAACAATCTGATATAAGGTCATATGTTTGCCATTGCAACACACTGCCATTCAAAATCACAATACATGAGCTAATTGGCTAATGTATGTGTATATGTGCCTCCTGGCCAAACACCTCAATGGTTAATTGTTAGCACCTCAGTCAGGAAGTAGAAGCACTATAAAAAGGCCACAGATGAACATTTTTTTCTTATTTATTTATTTAATGAGGGAGTGAGGGGGGTGGGGGGTGAGAGGTATTGGTAGAGCTGGATAGAGCTGGTAGAGGATTTCATGGCCAAGGCAGCAACTTTCAAATGAAATCAACCTTAGTTGATCATGTCATCAACCATGGGCTGAGAATGCGATGTGAGAGGTTTGGTTTTGGATGGATGGATGGATGGATGGATGGATAGCAAAATACCAAAATAGCAAAAGAAGAAAGAGGAAGCTAATGGGTCATTATCGCAAGCAAGGAAAAGCTCCCTATTTTGTTGAAAATATGTCCTGTTCTGTTTCTCTGACAACTTCCACCTCAAGCATGAAAGATGTTCATGATTGATGTGTTCAAGAGATATAGAGATATATTTTCCTGCAGTTTTCTTTCTGTTTACTGTTTTGTGAACATATATTTGTTCACTTCAATGTAAACATGCTGTGCATATGTTGTACTGACTTGTGGAAAATAAAACAAGTAAATTTAAATTGTTAAACAGTGTGAACAGCACGTGTGTATATTCAAATATGTCGGTGCTTGTGAACAATCTGAAGAATGTTCTACAGTTTGAACTATTTTAGTATTACGGCAAAGCATACTAAAGATGACAGTGCTGTGCATTATGACCAACAATGGGTAGTTGATGAGACAGAAATCTGGTGACATGAATAACGAGTGTGCCACTTGGTACAAAAGTTTGATTTTGGCAAAGTTATATGTAGTTTTGGTTGCAGTGCTTCATTTTGGAGGATATGAGAGGGGTTTTACAATTTGGGTGTGTGGTTTTTTTAATTGTGTTATCATTTTGATAAAACGAGCCTAGTTTGCAAAATTGTGCTTTAGCAATTGGAAAAAACTGTAAAAGGACGTGCAGTGTGATTCTTTGATGGCACTATTGCTGTTTATTGGAAGAAAAAAAAAACCACAGAACATATTGTAATGTTACTGACAAACAAACCTCAAAACAAATGTAGAACAATCAGCTACGAATGCTAGTTGACCTCTGATTTGTTCAGATTTTAATATAATTTTCCCATTGAAAATAGGGCGAAATATGAATAATCTGTCTTAGTTTAAGTTCATGAGTGATTTGGTGTTCAGTGAAGGCCTATGTCCATCCATCCATCCATTTTCTTGACCGCTTATTCCTCACAAGGGTCGCGGGGGGTGCTGGCGCCTATCTCAGCTGGCTCTGGGCAGCAGGCGGGGGACACCCTGGACTGGTTGCCAACCAATCGCAGGACACACAGAGACGAACAACCATCCACACTCACAAGCACACCTAGGGACAATTCAGAGCATCCAATTAACCTGCCATGCATGTCTTTGGAATGTGGGAGGAGACCGGAGTACCCGGAGAAGACCCACGCGGGCACGGGGAGAACATGCAAACTCCACCCAGGAAGGCCGGAGCCTGGACTCGAACCCGAGTCCTCAGAACTGGGAGGCGGACGTGCTAACCACTCGCCACCGTGCCGCCAGGCCTATGTCTGTAAAGCAAAATATGTTATTCATTGTAAATAGTAAAATGTATAAATTATTTATGCAATCGGCGCTTCATCTGTGTATTTTTATGAGGTTTCGCATCATAAAGCAGTTGCGGAAAATGTGGAAGCACTTGCCGAAACTTGGGCATCCGTCGACGACGGGCCGTTGTATTGACGGTTCTACCCACCTTTGGAAATAAGATGACATCCGCCACTCATGTCTGTGGAGCTCAGAAGCTTTCACCTCCATCACATTCACCCACACTCTCTGTGCCAATACTAAAATGTGGTTCCAACAGGCTTAACATTTAGTCGACTGCAGAGGTGTGGACTCGAATCATGTGACTTGGACTCAAGTCAGACTCGAGGCATGAATTTGACGACTTTAGACTCGACTTGACAAAATGTTAAAAGACTTGCAATTCGACTTGGACTTGAACAACTATGACTTGTGTGGACTTGAGCCCTTTGACTTGAAAAGACTTGCTTCTTCCACCTAAACAAAAAGATAAAAATGTATTTTAACGATTAGGTTCCATCTCGGCGTGGGTACGTCACTGTGCGCGTGTGTACGTGTGCTGACAGCGGGCTCTGGGTGAAGGAGTGGAACCGTCACTTGACTTCGGTGCCGGTTGGCACGGGTTCGTTTCCCCATCTGGGGAACCATGTTGGTTTGTGTGTGAGTTTGTGTGAGTGAGTGAGGGAAGGGGGAAAAAAAAAAAAAAGAAGGAGCTGGGCTGACAGCGCCATCATTCAGACCTGTCAGGGAAGCTGCAAACACGGTGCCTACTCTAAGGCAAACTTCAAATAAAGCTGTTGTGGTCAACAACAACAAAAAATGAATTGCAGAATGTCCAAGATTAGATCACTGACGGCGAGACAACAACTTCAAACTTCGTTCAACATCTGAAGTTGCTCAAAGAACGGTAAGTAAGCTAATTTAAGATAATCAGTAAGCTAATGTCAGTTGTTTATCGTCTAATTATCGTTGCTTGCTGTGTAGTTAATGAGACTTTAAACTCACTGTAAAACATTGCAAATACAGCAACCTGCTACACCACTCTGGGGTCACTCCCTGACTCCTACTTTCATGGTCACCCCAAATAATATAATCTACGATGTTGAAAGGACTTGAAAGGACTTGAAACTCAAAGTGGAGGACTTGTGACTTGCTGAAGACTTGTCAGTTTTGACTCGGGACTTGACTCGGGACTCGAGCGCAAAGACTTGAGAATAACTTGCGACTTGAGAATAACTTGCAACTTGCAAAACAATGAGTTACTCCCACCTCTGGTCGACTGTACTTTCAACGACCAAACTATCATGGCTTAGAGCTGTCTTCCCAATTCACAAGCATGCTAACCCGGCTTGAAAATCAAGATTTCACACTTAAGTGCACCTGCTTGTCTAATGATAAATTTGGTAGGCATAATGAAAAAGTGAATTGTGTCACTGATGTGCCTCAGATGTCTCGTTTTTTTTTTTTTTTTAACTTAAATGCCACACAGTGTAAAAAAAACAGTTGAATCACTTACAATAGGTCAAGGTGAAAACAATTATCTACTGTTCTACATTCACAATGATTGAAAGTGACTGATGCATTGCACCTTTCAGTCCATATGCCCTTTTGTCACGCTCATCTTGTCTGAATACCATTTCTTCAGGGTTGATCATTTTGGAATAATAATAAATAAAAAAGCAATATCATGTTAAAGGAAAGGCAAAACACAGGGTTAATCCTTTGACATACCTAATGGGAGCTCAGTTTAGCTAACATCAAACTCAACAGTTGTATATGTTTCCAGAAAATTGAACATTTAACTTTATAGGTTCCATTGTAGAATATAATAATAATTTGTGTAACTCCAAAATAATTCAAATGCAATTTGATTTAAAAAACAAACAAACCAAAACATCGCCCTTGAACAGTCAGAAAATTATTTGTGGTAAAGCTCAGAGAGCACATTACATTTATACTACAAATAAACACACTTGTGAGATATATATATATATATATATATATATATATATATATATATATATATATATATATATATATATATATATATATATATATATATATATATATATATATATATATTAGAGCTGCCAAACGATAAATTTTTTCAATCAGATTAATCACATCTTAGAATTTTGATTAATCATGATTAATCACTGATTTAAAAAGGCTTTTTCTCCCCAACATATTTTGCCCGCTAAATTTGAAGCGCACCTGTTATGTGTTAATTTTTTCGACATTTAATGTTATGAGGACATATTCAAAAATTTATATCCACTGCACACGCTTATCCTGCTTCTTCTAATCAATTAATTATTTGCATAATTTAAAATGGGGAAAAATGACCTATGGCATATGTATACATTTATTAAATGCTTTGCTTTACTTTAATGCAGGTCGTTATGTTTATTGCTCAAACTCCAACAGCTACCTTTAATGTAACCATCCGCTGTCGGCTAAAAAGGATCATCTGCGGTCAAAATGAATAGTGTGATTAATCTGTGGTAATACAATGATTAATGCGATAATTTTTTGTGATTAATTAATTAGTTAACGCTTTAACTTTGACAGCACTAATATATATATATACATATACATATATATATATATACATATATATATATATATATACATATATATACATATATATACATATATATACATATATATATATATATATATATATATATATATATATATATATATATATATATATATATATATATATACATATATATATATATATATATATATATATATATATATATATATATATATATATATATAATTACTGTAGGAATGAAAGAGTTCTTGTAAGTTTTCTTTTTGACCAGAGGTACAGGGGAACTGCTGCCTGTGGGGAATAACTGAAAAGAGTGATGAAGGGGAAGTGACAAGTCCTCTTTGATGCAAAGCACTTTTCCTTGCACTGTGCAAATGTACGGGTCACAGAGAGGAGCTTTAGAGCTGCCGGTGATTTTTACTGCTTGTTTGATGATTGTGGCGACTTTGTTCTTGCTTTTTACTGTAACCAGCATGTGACGTTGAAGACTACAGTACTATATCTTTCTATATCTATACCGCTGTAAAAAAAAAAATGTATGTTTTTCTGATGTACAACTTAAGGTCCTCTTGCTCAGAAATCTCTGAGCGACTGTGAACACGATTCTTGCAATCTCCTGTGCTTGTGTGATGACATGGTGTCACTACAGATGACTATCTGACGGCCAGCCTGGTGCGTCAGCTTGCAGCATGTAGAACTGGATCTGAGGCTGTCTGCTACTAACAGCAACAGAGTGACTACCGTATCTGTTTCTATGGAAACCTGACTTGAGACATACTTGTGTATAAAATCATTTGACTCTGCATATAGGCAAGCGTCAGTTCCAACTGCACACAGCGACATGTCATCTTATCACATTTGTTCTAAATTTGCTCCATTCACTGTCATCGACAAAGTTCATATCTGGTGAGGCACATACATTACAGTCAGAGTTACTATTTTTTTTGTACATTTTTTCGAAATGCAATACATGTGGAAGGATGGCAAGCACAAGAAACAGAAAAGGTGTTGTTGTTGTTGCAGCCACACAACCAGACCTTTCAGGCAAAGTTTTGTCTTAGTGAAGCTCCTCAACTCACTTTAGCATAAAGTAGTTCCTCCATTAGCACTTAAGGCCCTCACCGAAGATACCAAAAGATGGCACCAAAGCACTCGTTTTTCCTAAATTAAGCGCTACTCACGACAACATATTTCCTTGATAGCAAAATGCCGTAAGATGACATGAGTAGTTTTTTCATTGCCAAGGTCACTTTACTGTAATGTACGAGCACCAAACTCCAAAACTCATTTGAGAAAATTCAACACAGGCATCTTTAGTAAACGGTAGGCCCATGCGACGACAGCAGCTGCAGTGTTGATTTGCTGAGTTGCTAACATGTGTGTTTGTGTGCGTGTAAGAGAGAAGTCTTATTTGCATGATTACATTTCATACTTTAGTGATTTAGATCCATTTTTACATAACTGAGCTGGCGTGCATACAAAGGTTATGGGAGATACGGAGATCGGACAGCATGCTGCCTATCACAAGTTGCAGCCAATAAGAGGACAGCCAGAAGTAATGAATGTATTGTCACTTCCTGTTTGCCATCCTTAAGGTGCCGCATCGCTCTTGGGAAGAAACCTAAACTACCTTGTTTAGCTCTAATAGTGGAAAGACTTGTGAAGAGCAGTGAAGGGTGAGGTAATAGGAAACAATATTGAGGTTTACAAGGACAAAATACTCCAGAAAGTATACACGTGCTTCTTCTAGTTGTGATTTCATCAGGTAGTCAAGGCAATAATGTAATCAGAGTACCATGTTTAGTGTTTACCCAGCTAAATATTAACCCTTGACCTTCCTGTACAGCAGCTGTCTTTGCAACACAATTTGTTTATTGAACACTATGGATAGATTGTCACCGTTTCTATCAAATGAACACTGATTAATTTGAGATATCTCATCATAAAATGGATAGCCTGCATTAGAGTACAAGTCTTCATTAAGATTTCATGTTTTTAAGTGCAATAATGATCTGAAGTTTATTTGATTTTTCAGTGTAAATCTATCTGAATATATCAGTGCATCTTCCCTCCCGTCTACCTTGCTCCTATTGTGATCTGTTCAAATTGAACAGACACTTGAACCCAGGGCGGTGCTGTGTTTTTGTTTAATTGAGATAATTCCATGTACCATAATTAATAACAATTACAAGCCTAGTTGTAATTTCCTCTTGGGATGCAGATTGTAATCAACACCTGCTGGTTTGAGAGAGAAACTAAAGACTCAGCATTGCTCAGCAGGGAAACAAAAAAAATAAATAAGAGAATGCAGTGTTTGTTTGCAGACTAATGTTCTGCAAGTGTGTGGTTTCCATGGAAACACAACCTGAAAATATGTACAAATTCAATTATCCCCTTTTTTCGGATACAGTATTTGCCCTTCACTGTCCCAGATTTGAAGTGGTTCCTTTTTTATGGCAGTCTGCTGCTCTTCCTCACGTTTTCCACAGAGGTGATTCGGAACAGGAAGTTGTGTCTTTGTTGCACACATCGAAGCTTTTTCGCTAATCTGTCAGATTTCAGTTGTCCGGCCATGTGTCTGTCTGTGCGTGGCTGTGTATGTGCAGGGGACGAGTGTGATGAAGAGGAGCCGTTTTGCAGCTTGGAGGAAATAAGATGAAAAGTTTGTATAGAAAGGTGTTATTGTGTGGCGCAGCTTTGTAAGTGGCTGCAAACATCGAGCACGTCTCTCTTTTTCATTCTTTCCTTTTGCAATCTTTTTTTTTTTTTTTTTTGCACCTTCCTTGAGCACCTTTTCTTTCCCTGTATTATCTTATTAAACCTGAGGACTACTTATTCATATTAAAGCAGATGTCCAGGTGCAAATATACACTCCTGCTGTTATGTAATCAGTGTTTGCATCTTATTTTATGGGACACACTAGCATGTTGTGCAAAATATTATATTGCTAGAGCGCACTTAAAAAACATGGAACTGACAAATCACTTATAGTCATTACTGTTGTACTCGATGTTTGCTTAAAATTCCATAGAGTTGTGTCACTAATGTGCTTTTTACAACCTCACACTTGATGAGATGAAAATTTGTAATATACATTGGGGGGAGCAGATGCTTGTTCCAATCATTTACTTGTGATTAAATTCAAGAGTTTTACTTCGTCCCACTTGCAATTGCATGCTCCAAATGTAATTGAAAGCTTCACTAAAATTCTGATTTTGTTAATATGAACAATAAAAAGTTTGTTTAGAATTCATATAGTATTAGTAAGAGTTTTTTTGTTGTTGCTGCTGTTGTTATTAGCAGTGGTGTTTTTGATTAAATGATGGACAATGAACTGCATTTATTAGTACTGAAATTACAACCAGTGACTGCTTGAAACTCACTTAAAAAGGCACATGCTGGTTCACATGGAGTCCTCTCATGAGTCTCACAAGTACATAAAGATCCATTCGAGTGTACGTGTTGTTTTCTTTAAATGTAGCTGGGCCATGCAAATCTCCATATGGTGCCAGGCAGGGCAGCTTACAGTGTTAGCATATGGTTACAACGGATAGACTTGAATGTAATGGGTCATGCGGGACATGTGAGTGAAGTCAACGCTTGGGTTTGTTCTTTTACATCTGTTGGTCTGAAAGTGGAATCAAGTATGTGTATGTTTTGAAATAGTTTTGCATTATAAAGCAAAGGTTTGCATTCAAATGGGTTGAAAAGAAGTGGTTAAAAGCTTTTGCATTAGGACTGACGTATATGATGGGAGACGTGTGATTAAATTATATATGATTGTGCAATGTCTAGACGGAAATGTAATAAAAGCCAGGAAGCATGTCAGATTAAATGCTGATGTCAGTTTTTTTGCTTGCAAAATAGGAAATGTCCACAAAGCTAAAAAGATGTCTGCTTCTGTGATTTCTGCAATCAATGTAATTGATTGGTGTTTGTTTTACCAACAATAGATACCAATTTTTCATTGTGTTTGTGTGAAGGACTTCATGTTTTGAATATTTGTTTTGAGGTCATTAGGGAGGAAAAGAAAGCGTGTTTATCATAGAAAAATGCACAATTTGAAATGCATATTTATGCACATTTATTCATGCACTTGCTGTTTTCTTTCCTTCCCCTCAAACCTCATCACTCATTTCGAATGTTTGGTATCTCACATTATTATGTATACAGCTTTATCTCACTTGTTTTGAAGCACGTGTGTGATTATTGTGACCGTGCGCCAAATTTTCATCTTTTACAAAGGTGTCATTATTCAGCCCGTTTTTACAGAATTGGTTACAAGTTATTCAAACATCAACACACTATAATTACTGTATATAAAATGCATTCAATATTTACTTGAAAATGGCATATTGATTTAAAAATAATATGCTCCAAACCAAGCCCCGTAACTGAACTTGCTTTAAGATCAGAGCAGAGCATAATGATTTAGTACTGAGTGTCCCTGATGTTTTATTGTTTGGCTCAGCTGGACTTTTTCCTCCTTTTTTTATTTTTTTATTTATTTTTCATTTATTTATTTATTTATTTTTTTTAAAGAATATATAACTGCACCAGGCTCATGGCGCTCATGTTTCCGGAACATACAGTATTGTAACTTTTTAACCCATTTCCTACTAAATCCCTTTGAGAACTCATTGTACAGGCACAGAACTGACATGTTACTTCATAATGCATGTTTTATTTTTGAGTAATCGATGATGAAGTGATTAACTCACCTGACTTTGACGTAGGCAACATGGTTCGGCTCCCACTCAGTGTGTGAAAGGTCTCCAAATGTGCCCTGTGATTGACTGGTGACCAGTCCAGGGTGAGGTCTGCCTTTCATCAAGTCAGCTGGGATTGGCTCTAGCTCCCTGTCAGCAGGAGTGTATAAAAAAATGGATTAATTGAGTCATTTAAAAAAAAAAAAAATTTATAGTGACAATACAGTGCTAATGATACTCAATATTTCCATAGTTTTCCGTAGATCTTAAATCAGCCACATGAGACACTTGCTAGTGAAACCTAGCCAGCAATAAGGCAGTCAGCGGCATCTAAACAGATATGAAACACATTAAAGTGGTAAAAATATTTGGTGGTCAGCACTATAATGTGCAGTCCCCTGGAGAGCAGTGTGGCTCCTGAGCAACGATGGAAATTCACTGCAACCCTGCACTCAAACAGCAGGAGCACATTAGACTCAAATTAGACTCCAGCAACCCACAAGTCCCATGAAATATTACAATTTAACAGGATTAAAAGAAATATAGAAGCCATCTCCGCATGCACATGTGAATGCCAAAAAGAGATTATGATGAAAATGTAATGTATCACATTGCAACATGCATGGTGGTACTGTAGCTCATACACACAGGGCGGGGAAAGGGATGGACAGAAGACAAATAGATGGGAAATGGGAGGGATGTGCTCTTTTTTCACCCTTTCCCTTTGAGAATAGTGGGTGAGAAACTAGTTTAGAGAAAGGAGGAATAAGAATAAGGTGAAGCATGGCAACAGTACAGATACAAACTACAACAATATACAGACATTGTTATACAGAAAAAAGCCACAAAAACCTTCAACAAAGCCACAAAATCTCTCTCTCTCTCTCTCTCTCTCTCTCTTTCTCTCTCGGTCTGTGCGGACAGTTTGGACTGCGGCTGGTTACTTAGCAACCAGATTCCTGTTGAAACTGTGTCAGACGTGGAGAGAACATAACAAAATCAAAGTGGCCCTCCTAATAGCTATAATCAGTCACCATGTTTATGTCTGACAGTCTCCTTTGGTAGTCATGTTGTCACCATGACAATACATTGCATCAATTACGTACATACCCACACAATCATTGCACGTGTGGTGTACCAAGTAATTATTGATCTGTATCACCTGTAGTATTATTTGTATTGTATTATATTATATGTATTATAGTGTTTTTATTTTTATCATGTCAGAAATTGTATGGCATTGCTACTTATAAGTTCCCAACTTCCATAGATACAAGTGTAAATAGAAGACAGTAGTTTCGGGACCAAGCCCTGCCATGAATAGTGAAAATCTGTGAGTAATTGACACCCACCCAAAAATGTTTGTAATTGCATATGGATGCCACACGTTGGCGCCAAAGCACTTTCTACTATTAGACAAGGGTGTGGCCTGACTAGATGAAGCTCCTCCTCTTACTTCAACACAGTTACTTGCCATCCGAATGCCACAAGATGGCGCCAAAGTGGTATTGTTATATTTGATGTGGCTGTAATCTCAGAAAAAAAAACAGAAAATTGTGGCGTTTTTAATAGCGGATAATAGTTTCCTAATACCAGACATACAGAGTGTGAATTTTTGTACATTACTTTCAGCTTATCGTCTATATTGTACTGAGCAGCCTGCACAAATTTGTGTGTAGCGCTTTCGTACTTTGCAATTGTTGCATTCCTTTCATTGTTACTGTATGTGGTTGTCATCACACTCCTTGCTACTCACCATCACTGTTAAGCTTCTGTGATTAGGGGAAAAAAAAAAAAAAAACACACTTGTGTGGTGATTAGCTGAAAGCGGGTTAGATTTGTTGTTTCCAAGTGTCTCACATCTGCCTTTTGTCAAGCATGACTTCACAGGCATATTTTTTTCTGCAAATGCTTGAATTTGAAAACAATTTCCCAAAACCTTTTCTTGCATTATATGTTCCTTGAATGATTTTAGTAGGCTATGTGTTATTTCTTTACTTTGATTTTAAATGTCTGTAGTTCTGTTGTTTGCAAATGATTTTTAACTGTGTGATAAAAACAAAGACGTCTTGCCTTTTCTTACCTTGTCTTGTTCTCCAGTGGTCAGACTTAAAGCTATTTTCATAGATAGTCCACATGAGCTTAGCATCAAAATGGGCATATCTGGATTTTAGCGCAGGTGCAAACCTCCTTTAGTGTGTATGTTGGCTGAAAGTAGACATTAAACATTAGTCCTCCAATTAATACGACCACATAAGTCGTTTTTAAATGTGCCAAATTACGACCATGTTATGTATTGAAGTTTAGCAACCGCTATGGGCAATGTAAATAGCGGAAAAATAGTAAAGTGAACCAAGTGTAGTTACAGGGACTTGAACCCATATAGCGTGGCCAGAAGATTAGTGTCTATCTGACTGAGCTAACAGGCCAGTAATTATTTGCATGTTGACTATGTGCTTTGTAACATCAACCATACTACAACCGCAGCCTCTTACAAACCCCAATCATTAGTGTCCGATGTAAAGACATAATGTGTACAACCTCACTGAAAGCCTAATACTAACTCCAGCCATTTATGTTGGTGACAACGAATTGGCATTCATGTCAGCACTAAACACTAAAACAATTACAGGCCTGTTAGTTCAGTAAGATAGACATTAGTCTTCTGACCACATGACCCAGGTCCGCGTCCCATTAGCTCTACTTATGGTTCACCTTATTATTTTTTCTCTACTTACATGATACGATACGATAGGAGTCGCTCAACTACAATACGTAACACTTGGTCGTATTTTGGTGTATGGTAAAACGACCAATATGGTCGTATTGTTGGAGGACGTGTTGATTAGACCAACTAAAAGCCAGTCTAAGTAATGTAACATGATTTTAGTGGATGTGATCGAGGCACGGACTAATTCTGAGCTCCGCAGACATGTGTAGTTAATATCATTGCATTGCATTCATATATACAGTATGACAACAGCATGCAATCTATCATTATAGAAATCAATTCATTGAATGCATTATTATTATTATCATCATCATCTTTAATACAACTTTAATATAATTTTAAAATCAGCTATGGGTGGGGTGTTTTGTTTGTGTGTGGGACACCCAATCGAGGGTGGAAGGTGGTCTCCAATTGCCCACTTAACAGCAGTCAACATTACATCATCCTTATAAACATTGCGTGTCGATCTCCTGCATGGACTCCAGTTAGTCCGTTATGCTTCCGCCATGTTGACCGTGCACCTCTCTTGCACTAAGTTTAAAGAGATCGTTCGGATTTTTTTTACATGAATCTCAATTTCATCCTCACCCCCAGTGTGTGCGATCAGCACTGACTTACCCCTGACAGCGTTCTGTGGCACGAGTTCTGGCCCAGTGTTGGACGAGAGGAAAATTGTCCAGCAAGTTGGCTGGGGTCTCGGAAATAAAGCGTTTTTCTTCTAAAAACTATTTGTGTTCAAAAGCGTGATACATTTGCATCACAATACTCCTTTTCTGAAAAAAGTCAGACGCCATTACCGCCAGCCACTACTTTTCTGTTCGTTCGTATCACTGCGCGTCACCCTGTAGACAGCTAATCGACGCACTGCAGCCAGCTGATCCTTCCGCCTTTGAAAAGACAAACAACTTAGATTAGTGCGCGTCTATCAGCTGCATGCGATGCGCCGCGCAGTGATACGAACGAACAGAAAAGTAGTGGCTGGCGGTAATGGCGTCTGACTTTTTTCAGAAAAGAGTATTGTGATGCAAATGTATCACTCTTTTGAACACAAATAGTTTTTAGAAGAAAAACGCTTTATTTCCGAGACCCCAGCCAGCTTGCTGGACTATTTTCCTCTCGTCCAACGCCGGACCAGAACTGGTGTCACAGAACGCTGTCAGGGGTCAGTCAGTGCTGATCGCACACACGGGAGGTGAGGATGAAATTGAGATTCATGTTAAATAAATCCGAACGATCCCTTTAAGGGAATTAGAGGAGCCACTTCCATTGGCGAGGAAGCTAATCGGCTGTGTTCACTCCCACAATGGTGCAAAGGCTAGTTTCCAACTGCACATATATGAAAATAATTAACGAAAATAACTCCATCCATGCACACAGACTGCATGAAAATAGGCCCTTAGTCTTTAATTTTCCTCTTATATCTTGCAGAAGCACATATCTACTGTAACATTATCATATAACCTAACATGGAGTAACGCATGAAGTCGAGCCAACAGCTCAAGGTCACACTGAATGCCTTTTTCAGGTGTGTTCAGTGTGGGCATGTATGTGTGTGCCACAGTACAAGGCCAGGCCTCACCAGATGCAACTGCTCTATTTCAGGCTTCCTGTATCTCCCCTCTCTCTTTCTGTCCTCCCTTTTATCCTCTTTGTCACCTGCAACACACACCTGCACATACCCAATATGCATGTGATATGACTTGCGCCATAGAACACAGAATTCACATTGACGTGCCATTTTGTTTATGAAAGGGAGCGCAAGCTCGCAGCAGAGCGCAAAGAGAGACAGAAAGGGAATCCTTGTGTAAGTGCGTCACGCCTGCCTCGGCCTCCTCTCCAGGGTGTCGGAGGCGAGGCGGGGAGGTGTGGGGATAGAGAGATGAAAAGAGCGAGGGAGGTGATGTGGGAGAGAGGAGCGAGTTCAGGGACAGGCTGATTTATGAGGTTCTGTTTCTTGCCATCTTTGGGGACAAGCTCGCACATTCCTACATTGTAGCGCTGCGTCCTGGCGATACCGTCGGCGAAATCCTTACAGTAGAGATCGCGGGAGTGACAGCCTGTCTGATTTTCTGGTGAAGTCTTCTCTATGGCAGATGGTTGATGTAAATGAACAATGTTCCAATCACTTACACACACAGCTCAGAGTCTGGACTGGAAACAGTGCCATTATTCATGGCCAGAGAGAAGCAGAGGAGCGCAGAGGACCTTGTTGAAGTTAGTAAAAAAAAGGAACAGGAAACAATGGAGGGGGAGGAAACTGATTCCCAACACAGAACACGAGAGCATAGAAGGGAAGTAAGGACATGCAGAAAGGGAACGCAGCTCATTAGCGGGAGAACGAGGACACGCAGCCCTCACATGGTCCGATGCCAGCTGCTGCTTGTCGGATGAATCACCGATGTATTCTTCAGAGATTGATCTCATCAACAAATAAGTGATGGGCTGCTCAAGTGCTGTGCTTAACTGAATATCTTGGAACACCTTGTGCAATTGTTTTCAACTTCAAAACAAATTGTGTTGTCAGCTCAAACCTCATTAGCGGGTAGTGAATACCACTCAAAGTAGACTAAACTTTGGAGCAGCTGAAAGTCGGTCTAAGTTGTGGCACAGGTGGTGTAGCGTGATTTTGGTGGATTTGATTGAGGCACATGCAGACAGATTCTGAACTCCGCAGAGTGTGGTGGATGTTATCATATTTAATTCATACAGTTGTGCTCATAAGTTTACATATCCTAGAGACATACCCTAGGGGCATGTAAACTTATGAGTGCAACTGTTTGTTTGTTGGGTTGTAGGCATGACATATCTTATTGTAAAGAGTTTCTCTATGACAAATGTAAATAAAGGATTTTTTTTCATATGGGTAGGGGAACAAAATGTGTAAAATTATTTTTCTTGGAGTTTGCAGTGTAGCAGACTAGAGGTGACTCTATTATTGTTCTGTTCTCCTGCAAAGGTTAAAACCAAACTCTTCAGTTTAAGGCAGTGCAGTATTCTGTGCAGCATGTGCACATACACTTTCTCAGATTGACCTGAGTAAGGCGTGTGACCATGTCATTACATCTGATGCAATTGAGTTTGTGCTCGTCTAATAAAAGGGGGATGGACTGGAGCATAAAAAAAAAAAGTGACAGTGTGAGGGTGTAGTTAAATGGATTGCAGAGGAGGTGTGAGGAGCAAAAACTGAGTGAGGGGTAAAAGATTGCGGATGTGAGTGTGAAGTGGGGAGTGAGAAAGGGAAGGTTAAAGGTGAAAGTCAAGCAAAGGTGAGATGAGTAAAATATCTTGTTAACCTTGTTGTCTGTAACAGAACACACTTAGTATTCCTGTCCTGTTTTAAAATGGAAATGGAAAAAGGTCAGCAGATATCTTTTTTTTTTTTTTTTTTTTTTTTTCGAAACAGACTATGACTAATAAATTGCATTCCCTCAGAAATTGTCTGTGGATGTTGAGAGAAGCTGCCTTGCAAAATGCCAAGTAAAGTAAATTAATTGTCCATGAATTCCATGGAAATACATTATGACCCCTACTGGCTGGGAGCAGGTTAGATGCCGTTTGGCGTATATGCCACATTATTACTTTTCTGATCTCATCTTTGATTTAGTTGCAGAATTTGACTTGAATCTATATTAGAGATCACAAAAGGAATACTGTAGTCCTCTATTTCCCAAGCAAGCTGCATACAGGGGAACAGGTAAACGCTTTGGCAAATTATGGTGTAGCATGCTGACATGTTTTCTGTTTTGGACTTATTTTTTACCAGCCAACAACCTCCGAGCTGGAGACATGCAAGTCTATAAACTTTCACAGCTGACTTTGTCAGCTCTAAACAAGCACTTTGTTGTGTTTGTACTTCTGTTGTGGTTTTATGTAATGTAACATTGTGGATCTAACAAACATGGGCATTCTTTACTATTATTACTCAGATGCAGTCAAGCAAGGCCGTGATTCTTTGTTGTAGTCTCTCAGTGGCCCTTCGCTGTTGACTACTAACTCGGCTCTGCTCTCTTCTGTGCACCAGCACTGACCTGACAGCTCAGCTGGAGTGGGCTTAGCATTTGATTGTGCGTGCGTGCTTGGATGCACTCTTTGAGACCTTTTCCGGTGTGTTCTTTGTGTTTTTGTGCATGCATCAACAACAACATCCATGTAAGTGTAAGAGGTCTGTAAGGGAATCATGGCTGTTTTCTCTCATCAGTAGCTGTCTGTGTGTGAATGTTCACCATAACATACATAATTTATTGTGTACATTTAGTCATAATAATTTCAAAATTTCACTAAAACATTTACAGTATACTGCGATTGGCCGGCAACCAGTTCAGGGTGTACCCCACCTACTGCTCAAAGCCAGTTGAGATAGGCTCCAGCACCCCCAGCGACCCTTGTGAGGAATAAGCGGTCAGGAAAATGGATAGATGGATTTACAGTATACTACTGCACATTGGTCAGAATAAACTGATAATATCAAGTCAAACGAAAGAGTCACTGGTGCCGAACAGGAAATGGCGTCAAGTTTAACGATGACTCGACTGGAATTCAGCTGCTTATGGTGCCCAATTTGTTTGTATTGGACAAGGACATAGACACATCTCATTCAATGTCTCAATTGCTTTATTTTATTATGACTATTTGCATTGTATATTCTCACTGAAGACATCAGAACTAAGAAGGAACATGTGGATTTATGTCCTTAACAAAAAAAAAAAGTGAAATAACTAAAAACATGTTTTATTATTTTAGCTTCTTCAAAATAGCCAGCCTTTGCTCTGATGACAACTTTTGCACACTTTTGCCATTCTCACCTCTGGGAACTTCTTCACTACTGTGAGAAAACCATTTCAGGTGACAACTCTTGAAGCTCATCGAGGGAATGCCAAGAGTGCACAAGAAAAAAAAAAAAATCATCAGTGCAAAGAGTGACTATTTTGAAAAAACGAGAATATAAAACATGTTTTCAATCATTTCACCTTTTTTTTTTATTACATGACTCCACATGTGTTCATTCATAGTTTTGATGCCTTCAGTGAGAATCTACATTGCAGCCTATAGTCATGAAAATAAAGAAAATGCATTGCATGAGAAGGTGTGTCCAAACTTTTGGCCTGTACTTGATTACGTTACTTATTTTACTTAATTGTTTACTTACTACTTATTTGACTTACTTTACTTACTACTTTGTTTATACATTTATGTGAAAAGGAGTGAGCCTTTCAATATATCCTTTTATTCTCACTCATGCCCGCTTTCTGTAGCAGAAATAAAAATAAAAAAAAATAAATAAAAAGTGATACAGCAGAAAGTATTGTATCAAGGTGGGAAAGTATGCTCTGAAGCAGTCTGGTAGAGTTTAAACAGGTACGCTTAATGTATTGTTGTTTGAATTGTTAAATGTGTGCAGCTAATAAATGAGACACTCACTTGTTGTGTGTTCTGTAGCTGATTTTGATGAATCCCTGACAGTTTAATTATTAACTAAATGTGTGCAGTGTAATCATTTGATGTTACACCTCAGCTAACGTTTACATTTTCTACAATACCGCGGTTGCAGTGACTAATGACTTAGTGGTTAACTTCAGACATTCCTAGATAAATAAAGTCCCGATTAAATGTTTGAAGCACATACCTGCACATCTGTGGAAATATTAGCTACAATAAAAATATTTCATTGCTCTCGACAGGAGAAAAAAGTAATGGTGAACCACTCGGTGCTCTTTGGCACAGAACTAATTTGTTCAGATTCTCACAGACATAAATCGACCTTAACAAGCGAGAAAAGGAACGCTTCTGTACATGCAAGGCTTCCCTTTCAGCTCTATTCTGCCTTCATAGCTAACACTAGTAGATAGAATTCTGGTCTATTCTCTAAGTGGTGTATCAGATATGGATGTAAATACATGCGAAAAATAAAGGCTAAAATAATATAAATAAATATAAATAAAATGTTTTCAGGTTACAGCACAAATGGCAAAGGAATTGGCCACAGTGCTCCAAAACACTAACTAAATCTTATCCTAACGCTCATTTAAAGGTAAGTGTTAGCTCATGTTGTGTCTCAGGATTTATGATGTATACGTGCGTGTGTAAGTAGGAGAGCTGATGACAGTGGGGAAGCTCAGGAAGTGTTAACTGCAGAGATTAAAGACAACTTACAGGAAACTGAGCACAAGGAGGGCAGCGAATGACTGAACAGATACTTTAAATATTCAAACATCTCATTTTTATTCAGCTAAATCCTTCATTTGTGAAGGAGCGGTTGACCTTACATTGCTAGTGTGGATTCCATTTTAATGATGATATTTTTTTCCACCCGGCGTAGTCCTCAATCCTTACAACAACACATTGTTAATTAACACAACACTTATCAAGATTGTATGAATACTCCCGAGGCTGCATCTCACCTTGACATAGTGGCTCAATTTCAGTCGTTTGTCGATGCACTGTGTAAAATTTAAGCAACAAGTACTACAGGCTTGCTTGTACAAGATTAGCGACCCCCTTCCCAGAGAGTATTGCACATTCTTCTGGGCATTATCCTCAAATAACAACTTTGTACATGACTTTAAACTGCATGCTGTCTACATTCATAATTAGTTAGGATTTTTAAATATCACATAAGTTTGAACCTTAACTCCTCCTTGTACGTGGTTCGAGCATGTGTCCATGTTGGTCATCCTCCTCAACTGCGTCACCCTGGGGATGTTCCAGCCGTGTGAAGATGTCACCTGCCTGTCCGAGTGGTGTCGCATACTCCAGGTTAGTCGTCACATTTTCATGTTGCCTCTATCACCTATACACGCAATTGAAAAACGTGATCAGGTATGGTCCATTACCAAAATAGTCCCCCACTAAGTACCTTTTTCCTCCTCCCATACAGTTTAGTATAAAGCATTCCAGAGCAGATTAGATTGTTCAAAGCAAAATGACTGAGCGGCAAGGCACCATGAGGAGTGACTGTAAATAAATAATGTGCCATTTTAGTCAGACATTACTTTCATATTCTGCCATAAAAAGAGAACTCGTGGTAGTATATTAAACAACTGGCTAAGAGGGAATAAAAGTCCACCCATCCTTTCCCATCACTTGTGTTCCATTTGTTTGAGATGAGCAAGTCTAATACATTTTTTTTTTTTGCAGCAGTAAATCTCCGTTTACTCAGAACACAGATAAAATCACACAAAATTGGAATTATTCCCTGATGTTTCAAACTAATAGAGTCTTTACAATATCTTTCATCAATGTGCATGTAAGTAAAACATGTTACTCTTTTCAGTGTTAAATGCGGCTTCTGCTCTCCCATCAGGTTTTGGATGACTGCATATTTGCTTTCTTTGCGGTTGAAATGATCATCAAGATGGTGGCCCTGGGGATTTTTGGCAGCAACTGTTACCTTGGCGACAAGTGGAACCAGCTGGACTTTGTCATCGTCATGGCGGGGTGAGTGTCCCACAATGTTTCTCTCTGCTGCCCGCAAATTTTCAACTGTAACCACAGTCACTATGACTGAATTACACTGTGATGTCCCTGTGATGTTGTAGAAATTGTTCCACACGAAAGAGGACATTATACAAACAACACACATGCTTCAATACAGTGTTTGAGCCTCGTGGTGTATCCCCATTCTTAAGTTTGTAAAAAAAAAGAAAGTCTTTCCTAGTATGCCTCTTAGATATGCAGTGCAATACTTAGCCTCAACATTATGCAACAAACACTCAGACTCAGTAAATGCTGTTGGACATTTTCTTAAACCTCTTTCAGCACCTGTTTCACAGCTTGTGCATCTTAAAGAAAGCCACTTAAGACCCTAGCAAAAGTAAGGCTTTCACTCAGATTTAGATATACATAAACATACAGAACAACCAATCATTTTTTTAATTGCTAATAGACAATAGCATTATTATGTTTGTAATGACAGCTCTTTTACGGTTTAAGTGCATTCAATGGAAAACCATTCCTGCATGTGTGCCCTTAGTGTGTTGGAGTACTCTCTGGATGGACAGAATGCCAGTTTCTCAGCCATTCGTACTGTACGAGTGCTGAGGCCTCTACGGGCCATCAACAGAGTACCAAGTAAGTCCATGTTTCAACATTTCACCCGGTCGTTTTCATTGGTATATTACTTGATATTAGTGATGTTCAAATGAAACTGGTACCTTGAAGCAAGCGTCAAACTTTCTGAATCACACTGCTTGTGCTTTGGAGCTTGTATCATTCTGCAAGTATCACGTGACCGATGACGTTCGAAGCTTCATACGTCGCAGGATTGACGGCCTGAAACGCTTTGGTGGCTGGTGGTCCACAAAATCAGGAACTGGGCTTTATGTGGTCGTTTGACAGAAGGTCCCATTATTTTCAATGTTGGTTGGCTTCCTCTGGGTGGTGAAGTGGTACTGTCACTTTCCTTTGGTGCAGGTGGCGTAGGTTTGCTTCCCCTCCCGGGAGATCATGTTAGTGTGAGTGAGTGAGGAAAAACACTTTTTGGTTCTCTATTCAAAGCTTCTTATATTAAATGTATAATATTAAGGGTCTCGTTTAATTAATAATTGCTCAATACTGTTGCCACATTGTAACCGAGATCTGGTGCTTTTTTTTTTTTTTTATTACAGTGAATGACGCATATTTTAACAGCTGCAAAATTTAAGAGTGTGAAGAGGAGACACATACAATCTTCGATTGTGAACGTTTTTTTTATTTTTATTTTTATTTTTTATTTTAAAATATAAACTTCTACATAATTCCATGGCCTGCATCCTTTGTAACTGTTCACGCGTACTCCCTTTTCAGGGATTTTCCTGGCTCAAATTGAGGCAGAGGTGGTATCATCCTGACTATGATTGGTGACTACCGATATCAGGTATCAATGCCAATACCAGTCTTATTTCAAGGTATCGGTACTGACGCCGGTGACCGATACCATTACCTGCTGCCCTCCTGAGGCCGTTTTATCACCAGGAACAAGAAATTAGAAATTTTATGAACACAAAGTTGCCATTAACTTCATGCAATTTGAAGGAAAGTAATATATTGGGATATAGAGGTATTTCTTTAAAATCATCTGTCATTTATGGGTGGGGAATTTTATTTACTAGTGGTATCAGTGTTTGGTATGATTATCGGTCAGGAAAAAAATGGTATCGAACATCCCTAATCCTAACCATGTACCATGACGTGTATGTATTCTGTAAATTCAACAGACTCGCTTTCATTTTTTACAGGCAACATATAATTCCATGTTTCAATAATAACAATAATAGTTCCAATAAGAATATGACTATTATCATGTTAAAGCATTCATTTATTTTCAGTCACTTAGGTGGTGAGCAAATAAGGTGGAGGTGGCCGCCTTTGGATTTTGTACACAGGAAAAACCCTGCATTTTTAATAAATATCAACACACACAATCATATTTTATTTGAAAAAACGGTTTGTTTTGTTTTCATTAGCACAGACTTCCGTGAATAATACATGCACTGTATCTGATTTATTTAGACTTCTATTGATGAAAGATAAGTGTGAGTGATTGTTTCAAATCTTTTTCGGCACAATTTGAAAGAAAGCCTCAAAGGTTCAGAAAGCTTCACCCGCACATCTCTACTTGCTTTGCAAAAAAGATCAGTGACATTTATTGTGACACATTTTTTTAATTATCAGCTGTTCCTGGTTATGTTAGTCTACACCCTGACTAAAGATTTCAAGATTTAAACACATTTTTCTGTCTGTCTATGTGACTGCAACATATAAAGGACGCCAAACAATGAGTGACATAAAAAAAAAAAAAAAAAAAAAAAGGTTTAGGGTTTCCCTCATAAAGCTGCTGCCCCCACGACCCGACCTCAGATAAGCGGTCGAAGATGGATGGATGGAAAAAAAACACACACACACACAACACAAACTTTATCTAGCCCAATCAAAAACATTTAGACGAACAAACAAGACCGGTGACCTCAACCACAATGATTGGGGCCAACACTGGACCAACCCCAGTCGAAGGCTGTTGGATCCAGTGCTGTCCCCCTAACCTAGAAAAAGGGCAAAAAATTGAAATAAAAAAAGAAACAACAAATTAATGGGGCAACCGGCGGTCACCGGCCCAAACTAAAACAATAAACTAAAACAAGAAAAGCAACACTTGTGAGGAATAAACAGTTAAGAAAATGGATGGATGGATGGATGGATGGATGGACGGACGGACGGACGGACGGACGGACGGACGGACGGACGGACGGACGGACGGACGGACGGACGGACGGACGGACGGACGGACGGACGGACGGACGGACGGACGGACGGACGGACGGACGGATGGATGGATGGATGGATGGATGGATGGATGGATGGATGGACGGACGGACGGACGGACGGACGGACGGAAGGAAGGAAGGAAGGAAGGAAGGAAGAAAAGATCCAGCATGCTACTTATGAACAGAGCTGGGCACTGTGGAAAAAGAGAAAATAGGTTAAAAATACAAAAACAGACAAACCTCACCACTGACAGCCATGTTGTGTCAAAAGAAAAAGCTCACCTCACTTCTTCACCACTCCCCTATGTATCCCCTGATGACTGATTGTTACCAGGTGTGGATAGTTAAAAGAAAACTGGAGCTCCTAAGCTCCATAGGGAGTGCAGGCTGACCATCAATATTAGTGATGTTCCGATATCGATACTGGTATCGGCAAAACAGTGGTATCGGTATCGGTGAGTACTCACAAGTAACTTGCCGATACCATTAAATCCAACACTAATATAGGATTTTGGATGTAGCATCTTGTGTCTTGCTCGTGCACGACATTCACTGATATGTGACATGCTCACTGCATGGCAATCTAAGATATCCGATTGGCCCTTGAATGCTCTGAACCAATGGCAGGACAGCTTGTTCATGTTGAGGAAAAAAAACCTTAGGTATCGGTACGGTATTGGTATCGGCCGATACTGCAAAGCTGGGTATCGGAATCGGTATCGGGTGCCAAAAAACGGAATTGGAACAACACTAATCAAGACCCCCGTAACAATATGTGAGAGGGTGGTGCCACTTTAAAACTGAAAATGAAATTCCAATTTAAAGCAAGTTGCGTCATCTCTTTGCCGCTAAATGCAACATCTATCATCTAGTATCTTATGCACATGAACGAACACATGTTTACTTTTGGTCTGTAGAGAGTGAACATTCTACCTTCAACCTTATCAAAGAGCTGATAGTTGCCCTAGGAACAATCTTTACAGCAGCCATGGACAATGTGGAGTAAAAATGATGTTCAAGCATGGTTACTGTAGCTGCCTGAAGGTGGTGGTGGCGGTGGTGGGCGGAGGGGGGGGGGGGGGGGGGGGGGTTGTTTCTGGTGCAGGGAGTGGATGAGGGTGACATATAGGTTAGCTAGTGCTTTGCTCACAGCATACTCAAGGTCAGGACAGACAGAAGCAGGCACACTTCCAACCCTAAGAACCCAAGGGCTCATTTCCTCTAAGGTGCACACAACAAGAGAAACCTGACAGATGCTCAGCACCTGCCGATTGTCCCATTTTTCATTATTTTCCTCCTTCAATTGCTATGAAGAGATCAAGTATTTCCAGCCTGTAGCCATCAGTGCTGCCCTCATACACACTTAGCATCTTTGTTTGCCTCTAACCATTTTGCTTCCACTCTGTCTCTGTTTTGGCTTTCTGACTAAGGGGATGAGAACTTGTCATTGTTAGACAGATGTTAATGTGTATTCCCTCTGTAGTTTAGTTACAGTGAGCAATGCACACGGTTTGTCATGCTTGTAAGGCTTCTGCTGATTCTCTGGCTAAATCTAATTTCTTTATTTAAAAAACAAACAAAAAAAACATAGTCACAGTATTATTATCACAGACAGTTGATATATGTTTAGTAAATTGAAGGCTCCAAATTTGCTATCTGTAGTAATATGTCTTTGCCCTGTGTCTTGTATGTCAGATGATCAGTCCAGGCCGACCCCCAGCATGGGGGCCATTTTCAAATAAACATACAGTATGACATTTTTACTAATTTCCTTAAATTTGGGTATCTGCAGCAAAACTGTAAGATAGAAGGATAAATGGACAGATACTTGTAGGTGAATAGACAGACGATATTAATCCCAAGAGGGAGATCAGAAATTTCAGAATGATGATGGGGTCTATGAACATTGGCTGCTTACATTGTAAGGACAGACTATTTGACTCTGATGTTAACTCCACGTGACACGTAGAGATGGATGCTTGACAGATGGACTTAGATAATACCAGCTATGGGGAAGATGAATTCAGATTTATGACAAACTGTCACATTCCCTGTTGTCATTGCTTGTAATTATTTTGGCCGAAGGAATGAGGCTCGCACGGTCGATTGTTGTTGTCAAGGTATGACACTTGGCCAAAATAAGGACACCATTTGCTTCACATACTCTAAGACAGTTTGGCTCCGTTCATGTTTAGATGCTAATGATGCATATTAGAGTATATGATTGACATCTTGTTTCCCATCTCGCAGGTATGAGAATCTTGGTGACGCTACTGTTGGACACCCTTCCGATGTTGGGAAATGTCCTCCTCCTTTGCTTCTTTGTCTTTTTCATCTTTGGGATTGTTGGGGTGCAGCTGTGGGCGGGGCTTCTGCGAAACCGCTGCTTTCTGGGAGCAGATATCAAAACGTAAGTAACGCATGCAGCCTTGTGATACGTAAATGTCAAATCTCCTGCTCCTTCAAGGTTGGGTGTACGGTACTTTAACACTAATGGCCATGAGAAATTTTAGAACAAGCCTTTTTGTTCTGAAAATAGAACAGTGCACTCTATGAACCTCTCGACACACATGTAGACAAACTGTTCCTCTTGAATAGAGTACAACCATTACATGTCACGGGTTCCTCACATGCTCTGCAAATATGATCAGACTGTCCCTTTGCTGTCTTTTCCACGTCTTTCTTACTCTATTTTCTCTCAGTCATCATGTCGCAAAATCATAGATAATGACATAAAAGTTCAAGCAGATTTTCGCAACCTGTATTGAGCAAGGCATATTTTACGCTACAAAAATCACATAGGGAAACCACCAAACAAATATATCACAAAAAGTAATAAAATAGTAAGGATACCATCTCTATTTGTATACTTTGTTTTATGAACATTTATCACATTGCTATTGATGCCAGTGTTTGGTTATTTCTATTCTTGTCTAGAAAATACAACTTGTCAATCAGTCCCTACTACATGTCAGAGGATGGTGAAGACAGCCCGTTTATCTGTTCAGCACCTCGTGAGAACGGTATGCTTCGCTGCCATAACGTTCCGCCCTACACCGAGGCCAAGACCGAGTGCCAATTACCGGCGCCCGACCAAAGTTCAGATGTGAATGGAGCAGCCCCGACAGTGGGAGGGGCCAGTGTAAATGGATGTGTTAATTGGAACCAGTACTACAATGTGTGTCGCCCTGGGGATCACAACCCTCACAAGGGAGCTGTCAACTTTGACAACATCGGCTATGCTTGGATTGCTATTTTCCAGGTAAAACGCGTTAAAAGTGTGTTGTTTCATGTGTGGATGTTATTTATTTGGCACACAGAAAATGAGGCAGCAGAGATCTGCAGTAAGATGCATGTTAAATGAGATGCTTGTCATCCCTATCACCTGGGGCCTTATTTATAAAACGGACGTACGAACGAAGCCCAAAACTCACGTACGTAGAGAAATATTGAGATTTATAAAATCATGCGTAAACACACAGATGCATATATACTAGGGGTGTGAATTGCCTAGTACCTGACGATTCGATTCGTATCACGATTCACAGGTCACGATTCGATTCGATAATCCCGATATGAATTTACAAGTCGATTGTTGCGATTTTTTTTCATTCAAATTTAGAAAATACTAATCAGTAAGCTTGTAGAGTGTAAGATTTATATGAAAATGTATTATTTATTTATCTGAAATTTCAGTCTTATAGAGGTTGTAATCTGTTTCATGTTTGAACAGCATTAAAATAAAATATTAAGGCTTAATGTTCCGTTCATATAACATTCTTCCATGCTCAAGGTGTGAATCCTAAAAAATAAAATAAAAATCGATTCTACCGATTATTGAATCGATTCGAGAATCGCGCGATGTAGTATCGCGATATATCGCCGAATCGATTTTTTTAACACCCCTAATATATACACAATTTCCCCCCATATTAGGCAATTCATATCTACTGATTAATACATTTGCTATTCATAAGCAGCACGTGTCGGCGAATAACAAATCAAAACAATGGACGGTTAGGGAAAGGCAAAAAAGAAGACTAACTTCAGCATGATGCACATTGATTTTTTGTGTGAATAATAAAAAAAGTATTTTAAAAAAATGATGTAGATTATGAAACTCTCATTGGAGAGGTCGAGTCACGGAAGGCCATGATTATTGGGTAATGAGAAGGAATACAATAAACAAATAATAATAAAAATAAATAAATAAGAATATGAAGAAGAACAACAATATGGTCTGATACCAAGGTGAGCATAACAAAATAATTTCACTAATTTTATTGTCTTTAATGCACTAGAAAAATTGACTCGTCAGGGCAGAGGCAAAAATTAGGCGATCAATAGGCGGCCTCATTATTGTTATTATTATTAGTATCAATTAATATTCCCAATGTGTTGCTTATGGATCTTCATCCAATATCACCACAGCTTTGTGGAATGCATTGTGAACATTTAAGACAGACTTTATTGACTTGTTTCTTTGCTTTATTTATTTATTTGCAGGATAAAATTCAAGCTCCATAGCAAAGATGCTCATACCTGACTATATTTTTCTAGCTAATTTGTATCCATATTGTCTTGTGTCAACATCCTAGTTTTATTTAGTATATTGTACTGTAATAACATTTGTGCCGATGGGCGAGTGAAATTACTGTAGGCGCGTATGATTGCGTGCCACGATGATGTCATGCGTGCAGTGTGTGTCCACATTAGTTGTCATTAATCTGATTTGTTGCATGAGGCTTTTTCAAGATAGGTGATCAATGAGAGAAGACGGGCGCTCAAAATGTTTAAGTTTATTCGCATGCTTTCTGCCCCGCTGCATGCTTGTGACGTCGGAGCAAGTCTGGAGCGAAACAAACATAAATGTGACCCAACATCCAGCATACATGATGTTTGAGGAATCGAAATGCACCACAAAGCTGTTTGTGTCACTGTTTTCCCATTTCTCTAGAATGTGCGGATTGCGTACGGTACGTACAGACTTGACGTGGCGGCGCACGTTCAGTTTGTTTTCTATAAATACCAACTTTGGTGTAGAAATGTTCGGACTTAAAGTTTTGGCCTCATTTTGATCGTGCGCAAGCTTTATAGATGAGGCCCCTGGTTTATTCAGTCTGAATCATACATACATCCATTTTCTACACCACGGGGAGTTGGAGGCTATCACAAATGGCATTGAGCAAAAGGTAGAATATACCCTGGGTTGGTTGTCTGTCAATCGCACTGGAAACTGAACCTGCATGACCTGCTGATTACGGCAAATGTACCATTGCACCATCAGTGACACCAGTCATAATCAATAATATGGATTTTTAACGTGCACTTCTTCCAAGCATAAACTGCACTGGGTTGATTTTAGATGTGTATTTTTAGGAGTCATTGTTTTCAGTCAAGTTAACAAACAATGACCCTTAGCATCACATTTTACCTCTTGCTCAAAATACAGGATGCACTGTAGTGTGTGATGGATCAAGAGTTCACATGCTGGGGTCAGCAGCCATTTACAAATGGATCAATAGTCTGCTCTGTGCAACACATGCACATTTGTGGCAGGATTTAATGGACTGACGCTTTGGTAGCTTCAGTATTTATCACCTTTAAAGGAGTTCAAAAGTCGACACTGCACCAATCAGTGCTTCCGTCTCTTCTTCAATAACCAGTGCCAGCTTTCAGTGTGTTACCCTCATGCAGATGCACAGTATCACGATATACAATTTACTTTACTCACATGGCCTGACAACAAGATTTACACTCATGTGCGCTCAAGTAAGTGTTGTTTTCTCTAGCATGTCATTTTGCAGTGTGTCACAAAAATATAACATATTTGTTCTCTGTAACAAATTATTATAGTGGTGGCGTTATTATAGTTTTGCATGAGAATTATGAGTCATTGACTTAAAATGATGCTCTCCAATTTCATTGAATTTTTTTTTGTTTTATTCAAATTTTAATTAATTAATCACATTTATTGACCATATCATTTTGACCCTGCGATTGGCTGGCAACCAGTCCAGGGTGTCCCCCGCCTACTGCCCAAAGCCAGTTGAGATAGGCTCCAGCGACCCTTGTGATGAATAAGCGGTCAAGAAAATGGATGGATGGATGAATCAATTTTGACCATTTATGAGACAATAAATAACGAAGACATGATGTCTGTACTTTTTACTGTTGGTGTGTTTCTGCATAGGTAAAAATCCTGTCCCAGCACGACTTACAGTATATTTCATTCTTCCTCATGACATTGCTCCATGGCCAGGGTAGTTTTGGCTGTAATGTGCTTTGCAAGCTGAGGTGTAAATGTTGAGGTGTGAGTTTATTATTGGCTTGGCTGAGCTCAGCCGCTGATTTCAGGTGTCAGCATTTCAAGTACTCATTAGTACGTGGACTCCACCAAGGAGCTGTGTCAGTCCTTTGATGCATGCACACACACATGCACACCCCCACACACGAACAGTGTATGGTTTATTTGTAATAGACTATACTAGCCAAAGTAACACATTTAAGTAGTGCACACATTTAAGGGTATAAGTGTTCAATTCTGTATATTCACTCGACTAACTACTACTTCCTCATCTCTCTCTGTCTCAACCAGGTCATCACACTGGAAGGATGGGTGGATATCATGTATTATGTCATGGATGCTCATTCATTCTACAATTTTATATATTTTATACTGCTCATTATTGTAAGTAACCACTTTCTTTTTTTTTGTTATTGTGTGCAAACTTACCTATGAATGTTAGCATACAGATGCTCTTCTTCTTATGTTAAAAAATGCATTACCTGGTGGTTTAATTCTAGTTGCACTCAACATTATTCATTCATTTTTCTTCATCCCTAGGATCCCAAAAGGTGTTTTTTACTGTCAATTTTGTCATACTTAGAGCTAAGTGAATTATTCTTGTGGGTCAGTAATGTTGGGGTTTGGCCATGTAAGCGTCTCGTGAAGGAAACTTCAGTCTTGCTGCAGGTTTTCTTCAGCCATTTGTGGCTCTCAAGATTTGGTTGGCAGCAGTTAATACTGTTGATTAAGTGGAAATTAAAATGATCATGACTTTTGGATAATCCAGAGCAAATCTAGGAGGTTGTCATAGTTGGCCAACCACCTATCAATTCATCCAGACATTGTCTATATCCTGTTCAGGGTCATGGGGACATGGAGCCTGTTGTGGATGGGAGAATGATGGACTGGTTACCAGTCACTGATAGAAAGAGACAAAACACAGTAGAGTGTATTTTATTGTATTTTTTTTTTAGTTGAGAAGGTGTGCAAAGTACATTTATAAGGAACTACAAGCGATGTCCACTGACAGTTTTTGCTAATGACATCATAGATCTGTGAACTGGGCACTTGGAGACCAACTCAACTCAACGCAACTTTATTTATAAAGCGCTTTAAGAGCAGGCATTGCTGTATAAAAAGTGGTGTACATAAACATAAATATCAGGTTTGCAGTAAACAAGAAGAAAGCAAACATTTTGAAGTGCGAATACAAGTTTTTTTTTTTTTTTTTTTTTTTTTTACAAGTAAATACATTTTAGATCAGTAAATAAATAAGAAGTAGGCGAGTGAATAAATAGATAAATAAATGCATAAATAAGTAGACTAAACATCAAACTCATACACACCACAAAACACCAAGAACAAGTCTCATGGTGCGCCAAAAGCCGAAGAATACAGATGTGTCTTAAGGCGTGTTTTAAAAGAGGGGGATTGCTTAACATTTAGAGGAAGGTCGTTCCAAAGGGAGGAACCGGCAACAGCAAAGGCTCGATCTCCTCTAAGCCTCCGCTTAGCCCTCAATACCTCCAATTGAGTCTGGTCTGCTGACCTGAGGCACCGGGCAGGTGTGTAGGGGTGCAAGAGCTCGGCCAGATAAGGTGGGGCAAGACCATTGAGAGATTTGAAAACAAATAGAAGAATCTTAAAGTGGATTCTAAATCTCACGGGCAACCAGTGAAGAGAGGCCAGAATAGGGGTTATGTGTTCCCTCTTACGGGCACCAGTAAGGAGACGAGCAGCAGCATTTTGGACAAGCTGTTATCATATTTCTGAGTAACAATACAATGACATCCACCACACATATCTGCGGCGCTCAGAATCTGTTGATCTGCACCTCAACCAATTTCAAACCACATTACAGTACCTGTGGCAATAGTTAGACGTGGTTTCAGCAAGTTAATCTACATTCAGGCACATAAATTGTGAGGTGAACCTTGCGCATGTCAAAAGAAATGTCCTCAGTATGCCAAAACGCCCAGCATGTTGCAGAGGGATGAACCAAATTTCCAAACAAATGCATCGAGACTTGAGTCGATACGAAAACCAAGGCACGCCGGTTTTTATGCTCAAGCTCAACCATGCTGTAGCCTGTCTGAATATAGAGCTCATTCATTGTGTTGCTGTGAATTTTATTTGTGTTGAATTTAAAATGTGTAAATTTGTAGATCTCATATGAATAATAGTTCGGTGCAACTGAAGGCCAATCTTCCTTTTGCTTGTATACCAAAACCAATTGCAAGTCCTTTTTTATTTATTTATTTATTTTTTTTTCTACTCATATGACGGGTGAAAAAGAAAACTTCAGGTTGACATTTTTAAGATTTACAGATGTGAAAACAAAACCTTTACTGAAGTTGGAGCATGAATAAAATAGACACAAACACTGAACTCAGCACTTACAGAAGTACACACGCATTTCTTCAGTACAATTCATTTCACTTGCCTCTGTAAAATCTGCACTATTGCTTTGGGTTTGAGTTCTCAGCCAATTTGCATATGTTTAACATGTTGCTCCTGGAAGATGCGCTTGTGTACTTGCAGTTCAGTTCTTCTTTCTGAAACCCGGAATAACCTTTCTAAGCTCCGCTTTCAGCACAGCTCCCTTCTGCTGTATTGCTGTGTCGTCTTCTATCGCGTATAATTTCCCTTATCATGCTTTTGTGTAGGTTTTCAAAGATCCCAGCTTAAGCGATATTTTGCACTGCTCGATGAGCTTGCCGTCTGCCTGTCGTTTGATGTAAAAGTGCTTATTATGCATTTGGAGAATAGCTGGGAAAATTGAGGGCAAGAAAATAGGCTGTTATGGAGAAGCTGAAAAAAACAGATCATAAATTATAGAAAAAAAAGAAGATCATAGAAAATAATTAAATCTCAGAGCATGCATATCACATTTCCTTGTCCTAGTTAATTAATAACCCATGGTCATGATATGTCAAATAAGCATTTTGATTGATGACTAACTTTCTGTTCAAGACCTATCTTCATATTTATGAGACTTGATCATGTTTGAATGATACGTTTTCTGTTTTTTTTTGTTTTTTTATCATCATTGTTTAGTGAAGCTCTGACTCTTAATTAGATGGAGGTCATACTGTAATAACAGCTAACAGTTCTGTCCTCGTAAAAAGTCAATAAATTAGTTGATTTAATTATTGTAAGGTGGTGACAGATGTCTTTAGCTATTTTATTATCAAGGTGCTTGCTTATCTTTCCCTCTCCAACTAGGTGGGATCTTTCTTCATGATCAACTTGTGCCTCGTGGTCATCGCCACCCAGTTCTCAGAGACAAAGCAACGGGAGAACGCTCTTATGCGGGAGCAGCGCGCTCGCTACATGTCCAATGATTCCACCCTTGCCAGTTACAGTGAGCCCGGCTCGTGCTATGAGGAGATGCTGCGCTACATCAGTCACCTTTACCGCAAGTTAACGCGCAGACTGCAAAGGATATACTCTGGATGGCACAGGTCAGATTATGGACTGCGTGTTATACAAAACAGAGAGTGGAATACTTTGAAACGTTTTCAAAAACATGATGAGACAAAATTCCATTTTAGCTTATCTTATTATTGGAAGCTTTAGTAAATCAGGGGTGGGCAACTTAAATGCTGGATGCAAATACAAAGGACCTCTTACATAAAAATTACCATTAAAGGACGGCACAAAACTGCTTTACAGCAAGCCAACATTAATTGTAAGAACTCATTTTGTACATTTTTCACAAAAAATCAACTCACTTACAATTTTAATATTGAGGCACTATATGTTTGTCCTGCGTATCATTTTAAATCCACAAAGAATTAATAGACTCACGATGTAGTACAGGGAATTGCAACTGTCGTCTGTAGTGGAGATATTGCAAATTGAAAGTACAGTTGATGCATATTCGCAGTTCGGCACCTGCATATTCACATATTTGCAAATTTTCTTTTCTTTTGTTTTTCAAAAAAAATGACCCCAATAGTTTGACATTAACAAATATTATGAATGTCATACGCAAACATTTATTAAATGCTGTACTTTAATTAGTGACGTGCAGTGAGCTCTAGGCTTGGGTAGGAAGGCAGTCGTAATTGAAACATACACACCAATTACAAATGTGTGTGTTGGCAGGCGAGTGTACAACATATCCTAGGGCAGGGGTCCCCAAGTTCGGTCCTCGAGAGCCCCTATCCAGCCTCTTTTCCATGTCTCCGTCCTTCAGCACAGCTGAATCTAATGATCAGCTAATCAGCAAGCTTTGCAGAAGCCTGATAACGATCCTGATCATGAATCAGGTGTGTTAGTGGAGAGAAACATGGAAAACAGGCTGGATAGGGGCTCTCGAAGACCGAACTTGGAGACCCCTGTCCACGTGACCATATTCCCCCCCGCGCCCCAAAAAGAGGACACTCGGCCTAACTCCCTTGAACATATAAATTGATATTTATTTGATAGTTGATTGTTTCTTTTATTTTACTTTTAACTTTCTTTATTTGTTTATGTGTTTATATATATATATATATATATATATATATATATATATATATATATATATATATTCAATAAACTTCAACTTCAACTAATATACTTAAATACGATACTCTGTTTACTCCAAGATGCTATACATTCAAACTATTTTAATGCATGCCTCCTCTGTATTGTTAGAAACAAAAATTTCTTGACAAAAATGATTATGACAGACACAATGTTTTAAGCGCATTTTTTGGCCCGCAAACAAATTGGGATGAGCGAGGTTCGTACCCTTCGCCCCTCGTGAGGCAGCTCATTACTTCACCACTCAGCTAAAACTCTGGGCCACAGTTGCAGCCGAGGACAATATTTGAACGCTAACTGATGTACGCAAATGAGTGTCTGCCCGTCGCAATAAACACGGTGCAGTGCACTCCGCCTCCCATTTGCCGCACAACGAAAACCGGACAATTTCATTCATTAATAAAAACCCATCCGGACACCCGGAAAGGATGTAATCAAGTGGACATCTCCCTGTAAAACAGTCTAATTCTTTGCAAAATCAAGCTAGCAATAGCAATGACAAAGATCATGTAAAGTGAAACATCCACAAAACCAATATTTCCTTATGTAGTATTCTTTGTGAAAAGTATGAATAATTCTCTAATCACTATTTTGCTGAAGATCTGGTAGCTAAGGCATTGGTCTCCCATCCTTCAAAAGATTAAGTTTTTTTCCTCAAAAGAAAGTCGTGAAAATAGTTTTATATTTCCCAGAGTGGCGTCATCATACCGGCGTACTTTGCACTAAGTGAATTCACGAATGCATTGTGCGAACGTATGTTCGCATAGAAATAATACGTAAAAAGGCTGCGTAGCAATCTGCCTATTTGCGTAAAGGACTTTTCTAGTGGGAAACTGACTACGTATGCGCGAACACACATCGCTACTCACAAAGGCTGCTGGAGGCATCGGAGGCGTGTGCCTTCAGCAGGAGAATTTTGCGGCATTTTTGCCTGCAGGCCAGAAGAAGTCGTGAGTCCTTTTTATTGAACTACAAAAATCGCCAGATGTTGTCACTTTCAAATCTATATAGGTAGTGTTGGCTATGTGAAATGCAAAAAAATAAAAAAATCAATGGAAGAAGCCAATTTGTCTCATTTCAGCCCCGGTGAGGCAGTGCCTACCTTGCCTGCCCTGACCACACGTCACTTTAATGCACGTAGTTATGTTTATTGCTACCTTTATCGTAACCATACACTGTCAGCTAAAGGATCATCTGTGGTCAAAATCTATAGTGTGATAAATCTGCGTTAATACGTGATTAATACGATAATTTTTTTTGTAATTAAATAATTAGTTAATGCTTTAACTTTGACAGCACGAATGCTATCATAACCTTAAACAATGGAAGATGCACAAGACCAAATTCACAAAAGGATTGCCTCGCTTTTGTGTGGCTCAAACCAGTAAAAATGAAGAAAACAATTAGTGTTCACAAAGCACGCATAGACGGTGAAATGCTTCACAAACTGTGCTGCCAAGCAGATTGGGTTTCAGTGCGCTGGTACTATTTACGTGTATTTAAATGAGGTACTATGCAAACATATGGCAGAAAAACCACCCACCTCTATGCAAATGAGCCTCATTGATAAACAGAGTCACTAACTTACTCACGAACACCAGCGCTAATAGCCACGCACAGTTTGACACAAATAAGGTCTTTAGAAAGCGGGTGTAAACTATTCGCTCTGCTAAAGCAGCAATTGTTGCCAGTCGTGCTTGGAGTGAATATTTAGCAGGATAAGCTTTTGTATTTAATGAGCTCTGAGGAATGGGTTCACACTGGCTCAATCTAAAACGCTTAATGTAATACAAGGCAATGTATGTTAATGTCAGAAACAACCAATCGTTATCGAAATTCATGAAAATTTTACATATGTTCACTACAACTTCTGAAAATATCAAACCATTCGCCACCTATTTTATATATTATGGCCGTTATGTGTTTTCTTCTCCATATAAAAAGCTTGTAACGCCACTTGATCTCTGAAAACTGCGATCAATCTTTACCAAAATTTATGTTGATATCTATACCAATGTCCACATCGGTCTCTGAAAATTGCACTCATATTTAGGATGTTATGGACATTGTCACATCTTCCGCTTCATGGCCACTCACTGCATCTTAAAGGAATACTTGACTCATTGAGCCATATTCAACAGTAAAAAGTTAACGTTTTGTCCAGAATTAATTTGATAACTTTAACTTAACAACTAGAAGTGCAATTTCTGAAGAAATTGCATGGGAATGCTGAAAGCTGAATGCTAATAGCTCAATGCTAAGATTTGAATGCATGTGGAATGCTTATGAAGTAAATTGAGAGATAAATTATGAAATTATTGGACAATGCACTTTACCAACGGTGCCACCGAGCAGTATCAGGCACCTGGTAATGATGATAAGTTATATGTATGACAATGGTCATGGAAAGTAATACAGTTTTCCCTCGTTTTCCGCTGGGGTTAGGTTCCAAAAAATACCCGCAATAAATGAAATCCGCGAAGTAGTTAGCTTTGTTTTACAACTCTTATAAATGTTTTAAGGCTCTAAAATCCCCTACCGCACAATTTATACACTTTTCTCATTGAGGCATTTACATGTTCTCACATTTCTCTCTTGTTCAAACATTGACAATGTTCAAACCTTCATAAATTTTATAAAATGGGTATATTACTGTAAAAAAATATGCAAAATTGCACTTAAAAAAAATCCACGATACAGCGAGACCGCGAAAAGTGAACCGCGTTATAGCGAGGGAAGACTGTACTTAGAAAAGGTTTAGTGTCTGTCCCATTGAAAATGAATGAGGAAAAGTTGATATTAAACATTAAATTGTGCAAAATATTGTAAGTAATGTGGAATCAGATGATATATACCCCAGGAGGCGTGAATTTTTTAATCTAGTTGAAATTTGAACAATGTAAATTGGAAGTATTTTGTGGGAGTTGTTATGCGGCAAAAACGCGTGGAGAGTAAAAATCACTATCACATTAATACCTTTAATTAATTAATTAATACCTTTAAAAACTAAGGGGTATATTCACTAAGAATGCGCTGTGTCCGGTAATAGCGTGAAATATTGCACCACAACTGCACCCGCAGTCTGCGCCCAGTTACCAACCTATTCACTAAGGATATTGCTCTAATCATATACCGGCGCAAACACACCCACGAAATGACAGCTTGGAGCAAATTTGCACCTGATTTACCACACATGCCAATGGATTTGCGCCAAGAACATGGTTGTTATAGTAACAGTTGCGAGAAAGATGACATAATCAGAAAGCGAGGTTGGACCGACAGTAAGCATTTAGAGCGCCATTAAGCTGTACAGAGCAGAGAGGACGACAACGACGTCATTCGTTCATACAGTACAAATTATTGGTGCGATCGTTTTTTAGAAATATATTTTGAGAGGTTGGCGTGGGTGTACAGTATGTATCTGGCACATAAGAATGATCGTAAAATGCCTCCCCGCAATTACCGATCAGCTCGGGTTACGTTATGTCCCAAACCAATATAGAAAAATCTCTCTCTCTCTCTCTCTCTCTCTCTCTCTCTCTCTCTCTCTCTCTCTCTCTCTCTCTCTCTCTCTCTCTCTCTCTCTCTCTCTCTCTCTCTCTGTCTCTCTCTCTTTCTCTCCTCTTTGCGTGATCTGCCGTGCATGTTGTGCTGCAAATGGCATGCACTGCTGTCATGATCCTGGGATCGAGGTTGCGGCAGGTTAATACATGCTTTCCAAAAAAATTATTTGCGTCATGCAAACGCGGTGTGGCTATTTGCGCTGGCGTTAGTGAATTAGACGCTGTATATCAATGAGTCTCATTTGCATTGGGGTGGGCATTGCATCAAATGTATGCAAATTACCTTTTACATACGCGCAAATAACACCGGCGCACAGTGGCACATTCTGTTTGGCTGCGCACTTAGTGACGGATTTCCCTATCTGCACGTGTTTAGTGAATTAGGCGCTCCCAGATTTCTCTATTTTTGCCGGTTAGCGCTGTGCAAAGGCAACGCAAACCTTTAGTGAATAGGCCCCTACATTTGCCACATGCTGTCGAATGAAGATGACATCACCTGTACTGAGGAAGTAGGTAGCGACCAATCATGGCTCACCTGTTTTCTGGGTTTGATCAGAAACCTGAGCCATGATTGGTTGTTTCCTGAGCACGGGTTGTGTCATCTCCAGTCGACAGCAAATGTCAAAATTCGTTGTTAAAATGTATTCATTGTTCATGAAAAATAATGAAGTTATCACATTAAATATAGATAACATATTATCTTGTTACTGTTGAAAATGGCTCAGTGAGTCAAGTATCCCTTTAAAGGTGCATTGTGCCATTTAAAAGGGTAATATTTAAACTTTTTTCTAAATAATGCATGTTCCACCAATGCCTAGATGAGTACAAAAAAAGAGCCGTGACAGTTTTACTCTGACTGCACCTATCAGCTTTTATCTTCCCATTTATAGTAGAGTGTGCGGACCCTGCACACGCCACAGTTCCTTTGGGGAGGAGAGTGATGGAGTGGTGGACTGGTCATGCGCGTTCCCGCGGAGTAACTGACATGTGGCGTGCACTTAAGATCGTGCACGTACTCGTTCGCGCAGCATAAACGAGCATGACACATGCTGCAGTTACGCTTTGGGCCAGAGGTGGCAGTTGCGAGTACATAAGTGACAAACTTCACAAAGATCCTTTAATGTCACTTAATGAAAGAACTCTTAATTAATGTGCATAAAATACAAACAATTACCACACTATTCAGGATTTTATGGGCATTAAGCCTTTTTCTCAGTATATAGTTGCACTCACAAGTTTACATATCCAGCACAACTGTACATAAAACGTTTTAGACAGTCCCGTTTGCACCTCTTCAGTCAGGGCCCCAAGCTCGCGTTCCGAAAATGTCATCTGCCATTGTTTTGCCACAGTGTTCTTGGCGTAAAGCCAGCATTTATACTTTGCCATGTGTGGCTTATTGCAGTTAGGGGGAAATCTAGGGCAAACTTAAGTTGCCAAACTTTGTGGCTGTGTGACTAGCGCAATGTCCTTTGTGAATAGGACGTCAAGATGGAGCAAAATGCGGGTGCAAATGAGGTGCAATTAAAGGTGCTATAACAGCCACAGTTTATTCTTTGTGAATTTGGCCCTCGGTGGGATACACAGGTTGTCATCTAATCATGTTTTACTGGATTTGGTTTGCACAATTTTAATATTGTATTCCAGAAATATTTCTCCCAAAACAATCAAAAAGGTCCACTAAGAATTATCAATTGTTCCATCATATTGTTTTTTTTGTTTTTGTTTTTTCTTTACCAGTAAACGGCGTAAAAAGGTAAACCCTAACAGCAGTGGAGGAGGCAGTAATGGCGGAGGTAATGGACATGGCCATGGCTCGAGCAGGGGCACGGGCCCAGGTAGCGCTTTGTGGTTGAGGCCAATACACAGCCTGCTGCAGCACCACCAGCACCAGCACTGTCGGCTCCCCAATGGGGGGCAGCATATGAGCAGCGTGGCCAGCACCGAACACTTGGCTGGAGAAGGAGGTGTCGGAGGAGCCGTGGAACTGGAGATGAAGGCACTTCCTGTTAGTAAAGGAAGTCGGAACGGAAATAGCAGTGGCGGCCATCAGTCGGCTGTCACCCAAGGCATGGGGGCCTTGCTCAGGAGACTCAACGGAGGGATGAACTACCCGACCATTCTGCCATCATTTGTGTGCAGCTACAGCAGCAAGACACCACCACCTCACTCGCAGCAAGGCGGCTGCAGTCCGGATCAGCATCCGCCAAACCACTCCACGTCCGAACAAACAGAAAAACTCAACAAGCTCTACCAGCTTGTGGGACAGCACAGTAAGATGATACACACTCAAACAACCGACATAGACATGTAGAACGTATGACACAGACAAACATACATCAACATCAAACATAAATCAACTTTAGTGAGCTTGTAGACCTCATATTCTTCTAGAGCTGCTCAATTATTTTGACAATAATTGAAATCACGATTATTCAAATGATTATTTATTTTTTGGTACAAAACAAGAACATTTTTAAAATAAAAAAAATATTAAAATATTAAGACCAATTAAAAAAAAGAGAAACATTATAATTATGTAAGTTCCTTTTGGACCAAACAGACTTTATTTATTTATTTATTTATTTATTTATTTATGGTGGCAAAAACTTGAAGTTGGAGTGCAGCTTGTGCACTGTGCAGTAGGACGATCATTTGTTTTTTGGTACAAAACAAGAAAATGTTTACACATTTATATTAAGAGTCTTAATATTTTTAAATGTGAAAACATTTCCTTGTTTTGCTGAAATTGGTCTTAATTTAAAACAATTTTTAAAGAAATAGAAACACTATAGTTACGCAAGTTTGTTATGCAAGTATGTTTTTTGGACCAAACCACATTTATAACAATATATATTTATATTTATTTATTTATGTTGGAAAAAACATGAAGTTGTAGTGCAGCATGTGCACTGTGCAGTAGGACGATCACTTACTTTTTGGTACAAAAAAAGAAAACGGTTAAAAAAAAATGAAAAAAAAAGACAAAGGACTTTTTTTGAAACACGTTAATTATGCAGGTTCTTTTTGGATGAAACAAAATTTATTAAGTTAGTTATTTGAAAATTTACAACATTTGCAAATCTATAGATTTAAACAATTTTTTTATGATTATGCTAATTTTGTAATTGTAGAGTGTAATAATTTAAATTGTAATTTAATTTTGATTAATTTCACGGCGCCATTTCTTCTTTCAATCCTATAAACAGGTCATTGTCTTGTCAAATGCCCATTGGAGCAGAACAGGATTGATTGACCTGATGCTGATCAATGGATGCTGATGATGATTAAAAAAATAAATAAATAAATAATATATCATGTGGGATCATTTACTCACTTGAGTCCTTTTTATTTCTATGGGAGCGATGAACTATGATTAGGTTGGGAAAATCCCGCACGCTTACTTACTTAGAGCCAGCTACTTTGGCATGATAGCCATAGCACATACACAGCATGTAGCAATGTAATCATTTCCTGAAAATGTAATGGCGCCTGAAAATATAATATAATTTATAATTTAAATAAAATATAATTTGCACTTAATTAAAATGTAATAAAACCCAACAATGTCATAATGTCAATGTCATAATGTCATAAAAGCTACACCCACTTGATTAGAACTGCACTGTCACAAAGACTTCTGGGATATAATAGACAATAATGGAAGAAACTATTACATTATCAGTAAAAATGTTTTTACAATATTAGTCTGGATTTTTTAAATGACGTTTTTGGTGAAATTATTATTATTATTATTATTTATTTTTTTTACATTATTATTTTTATTTTTATTTTTTTACAGTTTTGATCGAGTTAAGTGCAAATGTTATTCAATTTTCAGGAAATTACTACATTATAGGGTGCTACACCTGCTTCCTAAGCTGCCAAAAACACTTGGTGATGAATTCCGAAGTCTTGCATTAAGCATGGTTGCCAAAACACTGACAGCCACAAAATGAGATTCACCAATATGACGAGGTGTCTTATCATTCATTACATTCATTCCTTACGCCAAGTCCTGCCACCAGATTTGATATAAGTTGTGTCTGTAAAGGTCTGCCGCAAGTGTCTAGAGAAGAACTTAAAAAGGCATGACAGAAAATCCATATTTCAAGCTTTGCATTCATCCTTGCAGAGAGGCGGAGAAACAGGAGAATTGGTACAATCGACATTGTGTGAAAAAATGGCTGTTACAAGGAGGGCAAGTGGGCAGTGAAAGGAATGTCATTCAACTAAAAGTATAAATGGTAATGATAAATGTGGAGGATTAAGTAATAAGACAATACAATTGTATTTGCTTCTTACTTAAACACTATGAAAAATAAAACAATTGGGAGTGTTCTAAACCAATCTCTTTTTTGTTGTATTGGTCTTGGAAGACCACAAGTTGTGCACAGATACATGGCTGCTGACCCTTAAATGTAATTAACCAAGAAAGTATCAGCAACTAAAAGCAACAAATCTAGAACAATAAATGATAAGATCTTGAAGTGTGTTGTCAGAGAGAGAAAATTAACTGAAGAAAACGGCTGTCGAATACAGATGATGTGGCCTGACTGTGGTTCATTCATCTGCTTCAGAGATATGTCGTTCAAATCTGGGCTGGCCTTCCTCCGTGAAGTTTGTGTCTTTTCTGGCTACTTTCCTCCCACTATCTGAACTTGCAAATGTATTTTTTTATTTTTTTTTAATAATAATTAAAGAATCACCCCTAATTCCCCATAAGCTTAAATTTGTCTGACTGCCGCACACCAAGCGAAATGACCGAATTTGACTAAATTGTTGCACAATTTGCTTGGTTGCAAAAGAGGTTTTCACTTGTGGCTGACTGTGAGCAACGAGTTTTGCTGTGGTTCAAAATTTGAATTACAGATGAACAATAATACCATAATACTAAACAATACTATGTTGGAGCATATTATTATTTTACTGTAGTACTGTATTTCATTCCTTTTTTTTTTCATTTCATTTACGGTATTTCTTTATTTCAGTCTTGAAAACAAAATAACTAAATATAGTTAACGGTAAATTATTCATAGTTTCATAATAATCGTTTCAATTTGTCTAACAAGCGAGGTGTGGACAGTCTCTGCATTAGCTGTTGACTGTGGCTGTCAGTAGGTGCGTTTCCATTACCCTCAGTTTTGCGCAAAAGGGAAGTTGTGCAAAAGCAAGCTGGTAATAGAAACACTGGATGTTCGAAAAAAAACAAAACACTCAATATCGCAAAAACGTTTTTACGCTCTCACAAAGGTGGTTTTGACAGGTGTCGAAATAGAAGGATTTTCCAAAAGTGTAATGGAAACACTTTTTGCGCATTCCCTGTAGTCATGTTACACACATCCAGTCACGGAGGAAAGCAATGCAACACGTTGTTTGCCAATGTGTATTTTTATTTACTTGCAATTGACTAATATTTGTTTTGAGAATTATTAACTTCAACATTGTATTTTAGTTTTACATGCTGAAGTGTTTTTTTTTAGACTGCACGTCATGATCGCAAAAGAGAGAGGTGTAACTGAGCGAGGCTTGTTAAGAAGGAGTTGAATAAAAAGAGAGGAGCTTGAAATCTGGTCTGGTTAATTTAGCAAGGAAGATGCCAGAAAACATCAGAATCTTTAAACTATTTGTAACCCACCTTTTACCCAATCTCCGGAAACAACAACATTTTAGGGTTACAAGAAGTAGGAAGTACGGGGCCACTTGTTTTCCTGTCGGAACTGCCTCCTGAGGGGATAACAAATCTTTTTAAGCACAAAGCTATTTAGCTATAGAGCCAATATGCCGCTGTTCAATGCACTTTCCATATCGTTGCGTTACCACGAGCAACAAGCAAGACACGTCATTATTGGAATCCGTTCTATCCGTCTGCACCATACCACGAGTTATAAGCGGCACACACACAACACAACACCACACACACACCAACACCAAATGCCTGAACCCGCCCGATGAGGGCAGAGTGTTTTTAAAGTAATGTAAACAACACCGGGCATCTGTCTTCCGTAAACATCATGAGCATCTCCTAGAGAACAGCGAGAACTCGCGAGACGGGACATTTCGATAATTGCGCCTCATAAGAGAAACGCTCTTCAATGGAAACACCAACAAATTGAAATTGTACTTTATCGAAATAGTACAAAATCGTTTTTATTTTTGCGAAACGGGGTAAAGGAAACACAGCTAGTGCCTGAACCCAAAACTGTGGAACCTCAAAATGTTATTTCCCATGAAAAGAGATTGCAGTTTTTCGATTGCAGTTCATTGGTCGATGTGCGGCAGGGAATCGCCACAATTAATAGGTTTGCAGTTGTTCAGTTTAGTCACTTGATGTGTGCTGCCACTTAGCAGTGTTCTGTTTAAATAGCATAATCAGCTTATTGCCGGGCCTCCTGTTATGGCTCTGATGAAGCTATTTGGCGGAATCTCTTTGTTAAACAGGCTTGTACTTTGATTAACCTACCACCCCCCATGAAAAAAAAGTGAGCGCAGACTTCAAACAGCGCACGTCTCCACTCAGCGATTACACTCATTTTGGGGTAGACAAAGCAATCAATTTCTAAACTACATTTTAGAATAAAGGAACAAAGTGCAGGCACCTTAGCGTCACATCAATTACTCCTTGATGGAGACATTTTATATGGTAAAACAAGTTAATCATACGCCATCCTTATCTGCTACTGCCATAAGACTGCAGTCTGCAGCTCCAGACAGCAATTTCCTCTCCGATGGAGTCGAGTGATCGTTGTCATGCTCGAGCTGTGAATCCACGGGTGACTCAAAAGTGTATTTATTCATGCCTACAGAGTCACCTTAATCTTTACACGTTGACATTCTTGGCTGCTGCTCAGGCCGGTACACTTGCGCTGTGAATGACAATATCATTATGTGACTGCTCTGGAAATATACTATTAAAAGTTCCATTTTTTTGGTATAGTGACATCCACAACATCCACAATATGATTAACTCAAGTCCAGTTCATCTCTTCTACACATGAGCTGACCAATAGAAGCCAGCCTTATGCAACGTGTGACCCTTTCCCATCATGCCCCTGGCAGGTCACCAGAGTGTGCTGTACCAGCTGGCAGGCGTGGTACCAAGTCCACTGCTCCTGGAACTACTGAGCTGCCCTCTCTGTGCCCGCAGCCTGGAGACCTTGGAGCTGGAGTTGGGTGACTCGGAGGCTTGCAAGGGAGAAGCCGATGGACTGCATGACTTCCCCCAGGTCGCTGTGGATGGCAAACATGAGTAGTGTCTAACACAGAGATGAACAGTTCTTTGAGATAAACAATATCACAATTACAGTTAAAAATTGATTTGGCATGGATGTTAAGTAACCATTCATTGATTCACAGATTGCTGATGGTTCCTTTGTTTAAAAATATCCACTTCTAGGGAGGAGATCTGAGAGGCGGGAGAGGTCGAGCTAGACGACACTGCGCTCTGGAATACAAGAACGGAGCACTTCGGGCATGGATGAAGTTCAGGGAGAAACTGAAGAGAATAGTGGAGAGCAAATACTTTAACCGAGGGATCATGATCGCCATCCTCGTCAACACTCTCAGCATGGGGATAGAGTACCATGAGCAGGTAATATGTAAGATGGCTCATTATGGGTTCCATTTTACACAATAACCTTTTGGCCATCTGTTTACATGAGCACCGCGTTTCGGACCTTAGAAATGGACCTAGCTGAACATGTAATTTTTTGGAAAATACAGTGCAAACTACAGGAGGAGGAGTCTAATGTCTATGCTCATGTTATAGACTATGGGGCTGGATTAAAATAAAAATCGATTAATCAATATTTAATAAATTTTCCTTTTCAAGCCTGATATTGATTCATAAACCCATGAATGGATTATTTTAATGTCGCTTTTCCCCAGGATTTTATAAGAAAATCAGATTTTTAAGGCCACATTTTTTTGTGTATTTTACCGTTTTCTTGAAATTTATTGTTTACATAAAGTTAAACATATTTTAATATACAAAATGACTTATTGCACTTATTGCACAATTCTGAATCTTTTAATTTATATTTACAAATTAAATTTGAATTATGAAAATGTGTTCAACTCAGGCACGATGATTGAGTGGTTAGCACGTCCGCTTCCCAGTTCTGAGGACTTGAGTGTTTGAGTCCAGGCTCCGGCCTTCCTGGGTGGAGTTTGCATCTTCTCCCCATGCCCGCGTGGGTCTTCTCCGGGTACTCTTGGTCTCCTCCCACATCCCAAAGACATGCATGGCAGGTTAATTGGGCGCTACGAATTGTCACTAGGTTTGCTTGTGCATGTGGATGGTTGTTCGTCTCTGTGTGCCCTGTGATTGGCTGGCAACCAGTCCAGGGTGTCCCCCGCCTACTGCCTAGAGCCAGCTGAGATAGGCTCCAGCACCCCCCGCGACCCTTGTGGGGAGTAAGCGGTCAAGAAAATGGATGGATGGATGTTCATGTCATCCTTGTTGATGTCAAAGTTTGTGTCACACTTAAGTGATTATAAAATGCTACTTTCATTAATTAGCTAAATCATTTAACCAGTTACTGCCTTGGCAAATTTTAACTTGGAATGTTTGTGGAGTTTTTATCATGTCATTGATATTTAAGCAGAATTGATGTTACATAATTAATCAATATCGGATTGAATTGAAGTGAATCAAATTGGAAAAAAATCTAAATTGAATTGAACTGAACTCCTATAAATTGATACTGAATCGATTGAGGAAATTATAATGGATACCAGCCCTATTATAGACATTAGGAATGACAGGGAAACCATGAGCTTATTACACGTCGACTAAGATGTTGCATAAGTGTCCTGCTCGTTCTGTATTCCTTTTATGAGTACATACTTGTGTGCAGAGGTGTAGGAATGTTGGAAACAAGTCAGACAATGTTTGCATATGTGTGTCTGTCGTCAAAAGAGATATGCCAAGAGACCTAAACAAAGATCGAGACAGGATGTTTATTGAAATGTTTCGTAAAAGCATGAGAAGTATGTTGGTCATGTTTGTGTTCAACATTCATCAATCCATTTTCGGAACCACTTACTCCTCACAAGGGTCAGTAGGGGGTGCTAGAGCCTATCTCAGCTGGCTCTGGGCAGTAGGCGGGGGACACCCTGGACTGGTTGCCAGCCAATCGCAGGGCACACAGAGACCAACAACCATCCACATGCACAAGCAAACCTAGTGACAATTCGGAGCGCCCAATTAACCTGCCATGCATGTCTTTGGAATGTGGGAGGAGACCGGAGGACCCGGAGAAGAACCACACAGGCACGGGGAGAACATGCAAACTCCACCCAGGAAGGTCGGAGCCTGGAGTTGAACCAGAGTCATCAGTACTGGGAGGCGGACGTGCTAACCAGTCAACCACCGTGCCGCCTTGTGTTCAACGTTTATTTTTCAAATTTGATTTCTACTCGAGCAATCTTCACGGGAACTTTATCCTAATTGTTGGTTTAAAAAAAATCTAATCAAACTGTACTGTGAGAGTTCTTAACCAAGCAATGTGGATGTAGATTGAAAGCCTTGTGTTAGGGATCGTCCATTAAACACAATGCGAATATGCAAGCCTGTTAAGCACCTTCAAAGCTCGACTGCAGGGCCTCAGTTGAAGCAACTGGATCACTGACTCTATGGTGGGTTAAGTGAAACAGATCAGTTCTGATAAATTGGAGCTTTTCTGCTCCGTTTGATGGAGTGGGCCTGACTGCCGCTCGGGAACTTGATTGATAATAGTCTTGATTTAGAGCACACACTCCAAAGGGATTCCCAGCTTTAGAGTAATAGAGTGGAAAGATTAACTAACTTCTTCTTTTGGGGTCTTGTTTTTTTTTTGGGTGTTTCACCTTTATCCCTAACCTACTTTTCTCATTCCTGCAGCCAGAGGAGTTGACGGATGTGCTCGAGATCAGCAACATCGTCTTCACTAGCATGTTTGTTTTGGAGATGGGATTCATGCTGCTGGCTTTCGGCCTGTTTGGATACATCAGAAATCCGTACAACATTTTTGACAGCATCATTGTTATCATCAGGTAACCTGCAGGCCGATTCGTTTTACAAACCAAACATATTTCACCCTGGGCCACCGCTGAAAGCATTTCTTCTCCGACTTGTCAACCATTAGCTATCAAGGCTCATACTATCCGTCTTTGTAATGTGCTGACCGACTCATAATGAACTCATGAATCAGTCCAGACCTGCTGCATCATGCATAAAATAACCCACCATAATAATGTGATGTAATGGCACAAACATAATGTGTTACAATAACACTTAAGGATATGTACTCATCATAAAATGAACTGGTGATCATGTTGAGGATTGTGTTTCCTTTATACTTGGAATTGGAACTCATGGCCATCACAGCTACTTCTTCGAT